>NC_092865.1:53670694-53773753 GCF_032062135.1 Pyxicephalus adspersus | reverse complement strand
ATTAAATTGATACTTCAGACAGCAGTCATTAAAGTAAAACCATAATAAAACAACTCTGACAGCGCAATGTCCTGTTTTTAAAAATCACTAAAGCGACAAATGAACAAAAAAAATCAAACATTCTGTTGGAGGGAAGAGCCATTACTTTTGTGATGAGTAAAAACAAAGTAAATGTCCCATTTAGCAAAGTAGCTTAACACATGTGTGGTATGTGCATTACTCTCCATTCACAAACTGCAGCAGTCCAGGCTTTAAAGCTTAACTCCAGACAGTGAAGAAAAAAATGTATTTTTATAAAAGTCTAAACTAAAATCCTCAAGTAGTTATATGAAGTAGCAAACAAATGGCATGGCTGCATTGTAGGAGCATCTTTCTTGCCTATCCAAGCTCAGTTCTGGTGAGGTGGAAGCTGCCTTTTGGCTGATCATTGTCAGTCACGGGGCCCTTTTGGGTCCTTTAGTATTAAAAAGGCAGTTTAATGATCTTTTGAGATCTTTGGCCAGCAGGGCAAATTGCAAGCACTGATTTCTACCCCTGCAGATATTGCAGAATGTCCCATCATGACAAATTAAGGTAATTCTGGGTTTCAAATGTATTTTTGTTGACAGATTCTGTTGGTCTCCATAGGTAGAAGGGGCTTTTTTTTTGCCCGGAGCAAAGTTGTACTGTCAGATTTGAGTCTTTATTGTATGTTAATTGACACTAATGATTCTTTTTATTGTGACTCTATATGCTGTTCATGATATGTATTTTACATACAGCTGTGCAGGTTCCTCTGTAGTGACTGGCAATATGTCAGGTCTATGTCATTGACATCCTTGGTAAAAATATATTTTTATGAATTCTGCTCACATAACATTTCTATATATTGTTGGACAAAATTATGTATTTGTAAGTTTTATTTTACGTATGAGACCTTACTAAAGTATTGACAATGCTGATTGTGATTGAACGATTTATATATCTAAAGTTTTATTGTTAATAAATTATGTCCCATCTTCAGCATGGACTCCTTTTATTTTCACTGACATACAGAGTTAAAGTATATCCAACGGCATTCCAAATCTCCCGCCTACATATTTCTAACTTGCTTGCCGTCACCTTCGGTTTTGCTCTCACTCACCATATTCAGAACATTTCCAGGTCCTGTCACTTTTACCTGTGCAACGCCTCTGAAATCCGCCCCTACCTGTCCCCAGAGACCACCAAACTTCATGTACACCCTCTTCTCTTGTCTGGACTACTGTAACCTCCTCCTCTCTGGTATTCCATTAACCTGACTCTCTCCTCTACAAGCTGTTATGAATGCTGCAGCCAGACTCATCCATCCTTCCCACCGCTCCTCTTCCACTGCATCTCTTTGTAGTTCTCTCCATTGGCTTCCATTTCACCTTAGAATCATATTCATGCTCCTGTGCTTTGCCTACACATCCCTCCACAGTTCTTGTCCCACTTACCTTTCTGACCTGATAGAAAAATACTCCCCTAGCTGCTCTCTCCGCTCCTCCAATGACCTGCTAAAGACTTCCTCACTCATAACCTCATCACGTACACAGATCCAAGACTTTTCTAGAGCTGCCCCAACTCTGGAATGGTCTTCCTTGCCCTATTCGGCTTGCTCCTATTTTCTGCACTTTGAAAAGAGCATCCAAACCCATGTTTTCAATCTTGGCGACCTGTCTTCTTCTGTCTCTTAAACTCTCACTACTTACCCACCATTCCATATACCCCGTCCTTTTGTGTCCCTCTTGTTTTCCTCAACTTTTCAAAATTATTTCAAAAGTTTTTCCATGTTGAAAAGGTTGTTCTTTCCATTGTTGTATTCTCCAGCACAGCCACCAGAGGGAGCTCTGATTCTTTAAGCTAGAGATGGGTTGTGTTTCCTGTTCTGGTCCCTCTTAATCACAAGACTATGAGGTCATTGTTCAGCTGCAGGAGGAGGGACAACCTTAGCACACCTACTGCACTGCAAGAGTTATCTGGCATTCCTTGGAGGCTTCTTCCTAACACATTTACATTCCAGCTTCAGAAATGGAAATTGAGCCTTGAAATGCATAGGGTGGGGGGGTATAGGTTACAGGATAAGGCTACACCAGGATAATAGGAGATCCTGGGCTGTGTTCTGATATAAATTCCAAGACTTATTATTGCCTGAAAAGTCTTACATTGTTTAGTTGTAATAATACTGTCTAGGCCATGTTAAAAAAGACCTAGGTAAAATTTATTGTAATTCAGCCTAAGATCTTTATCTCTTTCCATACAGATCATTTGCCTCAAACTGCAGATCATTTTATTATCTTTGCTCAGTTCCACCGATAATTACAGTACAGTGTGAAGCAAACTGGGTGTTTTTATTGTTTGGCCTTGTGTCTTACAGTCCTTAAAGCAACCTTTTTATCCCTTAAAATAATTTTCAGGTGTGTGGGGTATGATTGATCATTGGGGAAAACAATCTGCATTGGTGGCGGTAGGTAGATTGCTACTTTACAGGAAGGTCTTTGCTTTCAGCTGGCTCTGCCACGTGGTGTTGGCCTGGGGACTATGCAAGCATCATACTACGGGAGGTCAGTCGGCAACAGCTTGAGGATATCGCCTGGAGGAACCCTGGATGAGAATGGCAGCGCCAATGAAAGAAAGCCTAATGGACGTTTGCCTAAAGAGTATTAGGCCTCCATGCTGCAGGCGGCCAACACTCCCAGTAATAGTGAACTTTTAAAGAATGTCCAAACCAGTTTTAACATGTGGGGAACCTATGCTATAGTTATTATATTCACAACTCACAGTATATTATTGTGTGGGTCAATGGGAAGAATGTCCCATATCACTGGCCAGTAGGGAGAATTTCCCCTTTACAGCTCACCCATTGTCACCCTAAAAAAATGTCAGGTAAAATGAACCGAGAGGCACAAATTGCCCCTAGCAACCTCTGGAGGAACTCTAGGGTTCTATGAAACCCTTGTTGAGAAATACTGGTCTACAATATGATAATGTTTGTAGAAAACTACTACTGTCATCAATCAATCTTGTAACAGAGATGAGTAAAGACAGATGTTGAAGTGTAGCCTGGGTGAAAAGCATGGCTGCTCCTTCGATAAATGGAGAATTAGGTGTAGATCCCATGACATTAGGGGCTCTATTGATAAAGCAGTGAATCTGACATTCCTAGGTGGAGAATTAATTGCTGCTATTGTAACACAAGATTCTCCACCAGGGAATGTCAGATTCACTGCTATACAGAAAAAACCCTATGGGCAGCGCTAGGTCCATCCTCAAGAGGTTTGCATGGGTTTCCTCCCTCATTCCAAAAATGTGCAGATAGACTAATTGCCTTCCCCCCAAAATTGACCTTGTGACTAATAATGACATATGACTATGAAAGGGACATTCGATTGTGAGCTCCTTTGAAGGACAGTTAGAGACATGACTATGGACTTTGTACAGAGCTGCGTAACATGTTGGCGCTATATAAATACTGTGTAAACATAATGTGTGATATTTGCCAAAAAAAAGAAAACCAATGCAGCTGTGACAAGGACTGTACACAATATATGACTTTTTTGATTTCAAATTAAGCTGTGTTTTAAAGCAGACCCTCATTTATAATCACACATTATAATCACACAAACATACAGTAATTGAGGAATATGAACAAATGTTTTGTTGCAACATATAAAATCCCCAGCAGTATGCACTTTTTTTAAACTTCCTGCTTTCGTACCTAGTTCCTTCCTGCTGCAATCTTAGAAGGCTACATCACCAGGGCCTTTTACAGCAAAAGTGAAATCTCGTGTCCAGGCTGTAACTGCACGTGTGTGAGATTTGTTGAGGACGACATTGGGAGGGTTGATGATGAAGAAGCCAGCCATTGACGGCACAAACATTTCATATGGCGGGGCGCAGGCTTTTTGGGGGTGGACGGAGCCTTTAGTAATAAATGAGGATTTTTGTGTTTAATAAAGCTGAAAGAAGGGTCATTAAACAAATGTGAGCCCCAGCTAAGGAATCACCAGATGAAAATATTGATTTGCATATAAAGTGCATGATGTCATGATCCCAGAAAAAACTCTGGTCAATGGATAACATCGGGTCCCATGGGCGGTTGGCATGTGTAAAGTTCATGCGATGCAGATATGAGACGGGGCATGGTGAGAGGTGCAATGGGCGCCAGCTTTTTTGTGCTTTGAAGCAAGAGCCTGAATATTGTATTGGGTCCAATGCAGTGCTGTGATTGGGTGTGTAGTTAGAAGACACTGGGCAAAGTTTTATTACCCCTTCCTTATCACCCCTACAAAAAAAAGCCTCAGGGGAACTGTCCTTTCTTTCCACACTTCCATTTGTCTGCAACTTTATGTCCATCCTCGTTGCTTTCCCTTTGAATGTGGCCATTGTAGATCCCCCCACTGCATGCAGCCACACAGCTCCTTCAGCGCATGCTCAGTTTCGGGCATGTGTAGAAGGGTCTTTTTCCTACATAGGAAAAAATGGCGATCTCACACATGTGCAGTGAGATCAGCATTACCATTTGCTGCTTTTATAGGCGGCGTAGTGTTGAGCGATTGCTCTTGGAGACAATCCGGCCCTGTGCTGTCATGGCATGCTGATAAAAGCACCAATCGTAAAATAAAAATCTGATCAGCTAAAGGAGTTTTCATAAAAGCAGCAATCAGACTTTTAAAACAAATCATCATGAATCGGATCCTTCAAAAAATATTGTTAAAATGATTGATCTGCTAACAGGGTCTCTAACAAACCTCCTTGTCACTGACAACATGCAGATCTAATCGCAATGCTATGGGTGCTAGTAGCAGCCCCTGTCCATGCTTGGCTAGGGATCAGTCATGCTTTATAGAGACGCCCAGCTCTGGAAGCTTCCAGCTAGACCAGCCCTCACATGACCTCTGTTACAAAGTTACTGCGCCACCTGCGGAAGCGATACATTCCACAAGCATGCGCAGTGTGATCCTCGGCCGGTCTGCTAAGCATGCGTCGGAGCTATGACTCGAGAATTTCCCCGGGCATGCGCAGTTGACTCAACGCTTGTTTTGCAGCTTGCATGGTTTGTGTTTGATCTTTAGCTGCAGCAGTTTCATGATTATAACACGTTTTTTTTATCAAATTCTTGTGTTTCTTTCCACACCTATTCTCAATTTAAATATATATATATATATATATATATATATATATATATATATATATATATATTATACAGGGTGAATATTGCTAAAAGTACAATAATATACAACACATTTTCTGTAGCACATCTAAAACCAGAGTATAACCAAGTTTTTTATTGAGATAAGAATGTTATTTGTGTGCATGGTATACCTAAAGTTGACCTGAATGCAAAATATATACTTTCCTCACCTCTTAGATTGTAAACTCTTCTGGTCAGGGTCCTTTCCTCCTGTGTCACTGTCTGTATCGATCTCTCATTTCCAACCCCTATCTAATGTACAGCGCTGTGTAATATGTTGGTGCTATAGTTTAATATAATTATTAATAATAATATCCCTTGTCACTGCCTCCAGGTTCGATCTGTGGTGGTTTGACCTCCCAATGGATGGCACCTGTCTAGTTCCACAGCCATTTGGCACAGTAAGCTACAGGACACCAAGCTTTCTGTAAAGGTTGCATTCTGACCAACATTGTAAGAAGGGGCTCTGATATCACCAATACCCAAAGAAAAAACATTTCTTCACTGATCCCCAATGAATTGGTTTAGGCGGGGGTTCCCTGAGACCTAAAAATTAGTTTAAAGGTTCCTTGGGGGTATAGGGGTTCAGAAAGGCTGGGTTTGAGTCTTTGGTCATTTTGATTGGCTGGCCATGGATAAGGTAACTCTTGGGAGTGAAAGTGGAACTAAACAAGTAAGATTTGTTATGTTATAGGAACATATAGAAAGGTAAAATGAGCCTAGATGATAACCTGAAAATGTAGATACTCAATTTGTATGTGAAGTGCCTTAGCACTCCTGCGGTTATACCTCATAGTTGTATATCTGTAGTATGTGCTTCTCTGCTGGTGATGCCATTATGGTGCTGCTCATTGTTCTCCTTGCTGAAGGACCTGAGATGAGGGAAGCAAAGCCCTGCCTCTACCAAGATGGCACCTTCCCATAGATTCAATACACATCAAGGCATTGAAAGTTAGACCAACATAGAAATTCGCCAGAGCTCAATCACAAGTAAGCTGCCGAAGGAGAGGCACCAGATACAATTATAGTAACTGTCTAGACAATTCTCCAGTATTATGTTCTGTAATGGCACGGGAATCGGCAGGAGGAACCAATGCAGCCTGTGGAGGGCCTGCTATTCAACGCATGGTGGATATTGGTGGCACTTGGAGCTGTCAAGGTGGTGAAGAACTCGCTCATCGGAAACTACTTACATGTCCAGTGGCTGATGGGGAAGTTATTCACCACCTTCAAAAGCTCCAGGTGCCACCAATGTCCAATATAATTTAATGGAAGCTGCCAATATGTATTTGTAGGATAGTACAAATGTTGTCTTTAAGAAATGTCAATGGATTTACAAAATTGGCTTTCATTTTGTTAAGCAAAGGTCACTATAATCTTTTATATTGGGCTGTATACATTTATTACATCTTGGTTTGGGTGACGCAGTCTGCACAGATGAGGATAGTCTTGACAATGGACAATTTTTTTGGCTATGTCCATCCAATAGGCTACTCCTGTCCTATGGAGGGCAATGAAAGAGGTCATTCGGGAGTGGCATACACATACCTAGGCATTCTCCATCTCAGCTGTTCAATATCTGGCTGGACATCTCTCAGCCTTAAGAATGGCCTTCAGTCCAGACTGGCAGAGAGGATGGCAAACAATTGTTCTTTACAGATAATCTGCCTGTTAGACAGAAGTCTGCAGAGCATGGAGGAGACCAGCAGCTGCTCCTCAGATGTTATCAGTGTCCTCATGGAGTGTCTGCTGCCATGATGTCACCCACATAAATAAATCAAGTGACTAAGTGACAGTGACATATAAAGGACACAGTGCCAGAACTCCTGACAGCGCTGCTTGAGACTGGCTTTGTTCTCTTTACATTTTTTAATATGTGTTTTGCTCAGTTAAAGTGAGCTTTGCACAATAAAAATAACTTTTATTTTAAAGCTGAACTCCAGGAGGATACATAATACAACAATTACTGAAGTTCATTAAGGCTATGTTGAGAATGGTGGCGAGGTTGCAGTGTGGTTGCTGCTTCTTAGAATGAGAGGCTACATGTAAAAAAGTAAACACTAAAATTTCATTGACCTTTAGCTTTGATTACCACACACATTAGCCATGGTATTGTTTCGGTAAGCTGATGCAATGTCACAACATTTATTTCCATCCAGATTTGCAATATTTTTTCACCAAGATCTTGTATTGATGAAGGGAGAGTCAGAACACTGTATAAAGTCTTCTCCAGCTCATCCCAAAGATTCTCAATAGGGTAAAGGTCTGTGGTGACCAATCCGTGTGTGAAATTGATGTCTCATGCTTCCTTGACCACTCTTTCACAATTTGAGCCCAATGAATCCTGGCATCATCATTTAGAAAAATGCCCGGACGTCAGGGAAGAAAAAAAAAACATTGATGGAAAAACCTGGTCATTCTGTATATTCAGGGAGTCATCTAATCTCATTTTTAGGCTCATGTTGTTACCAAAACTAGACCTGAGCAACTGAGGCAACCTCACGGGCATCCCGGATCAAAACACTGCTCTCACAGGCACCCCAGATCATACCACTGCCCTCACAGACACCCCAGATCATAACACTGCCCACACAGGCACCCCAGATCATAATACTGCCCCTACAGGCACCCCAGATTATAACACTGCCCCCACAGGCACCCCAGATCATAACACTGTCCCCACAGGCACCCCAGATCATAACACTGTCCCAAAGGCACCCCAGATCATAACACTGCCCCCACAGACACCCCAGGTCATAACACTGTCCCACAGGCACCCCAGAACCATAAACTGCCCCGACAGGCACCCCAGATCATAATACTGCACCTACAGGCACCTCAGATCATAATACTGCCTCTACAGGCACCCCAGATCATAACACTGCCCCCACAGGCACCCCGGATCATAACATTGCCCCCACAGGCACCCCAGATCATAACACTGCCCCCACAGGCACCCCAGATCCTAACACTGTCCCAAAGGCACCCCAGATCATAACACTGCCCCCACAGACACCCCATATCATACCACTGCCCCCACAGGCACCCCAGATCATAACACTGCCCCCACAGACACCCCAGGTCATAACACTGTCCCACAGGCACCCCAGAGCCAAAAACTGCCCCTACAGGCACCCCAGATCATAATACTGCCCCTACAGGCACCTCAGATCATAATACTGCCCCTACAGGCACCCCAGATCATAATACTGCCCCTACAGGCACCCCAGATCATAACACTGCCCCCACAGACACCCTAGATTATATTACTGCCCCCACAGTCACCACAGATCAAAAATTCCCCCCCCCCACAAGCACCCCAGATCATAACACTGCCCCCACAGGCACCCCAGATCATAACACTGCCCCCACAGGCACCCTGGATCATAACATGAGGCAGTGTACAAGCCACATACAAGGTATTTTAGGGTCAGAACATGGTGCTTTTGTTAAGAATAGCTTCACAGCTTTGCATTGTGGCAGTGCATTATAAAACTTGTGTTGCTTCAACACACACTAAGGCATAAACAATGATGTGCTGCTAATAATTTTCAATGGACGGCAGCCTAACATTCCTAGCAAATGCATTTGTGTTTCTGCTCTGCACCACAGATACAATGCCTATCTAGTCATAGCCATGCCGTAGTATGCTCATAGGCTTTAGAAAATGAATAGGTTACCTTGAGGCAATGCACAACAAAATGCAGAATACTGCACATATGTAATATTCAGGTAAAAGAGCTTTAGCGTGCGGGTGGGCACTGAAATCAGTGAGGAGCAGCTGCACAGAATTTGAGAGGTAAGCAGGGGTTGTTAAATCTGCTTAAAAGCACTTTTTCTGTTTTTAGTGGAATTTTTGTGGGCACAGCTGGGACCATCCTTTCCCGGCATTCTTTTCAGTGCACCAGTTACTTCAACCTCAACATAGAACTGTTGCTGTTTGAAGTGTAAAGCCACTGTGGATTATTTATTTTTCTCAATCATACAGTGCTGACGCATCCCACAGCACTCCAGACACAGTCCTAAATGATTTATTCTGTCTCCAATCCCCATACAGAGCTTTCACTCCAAAGTCCACAGTATTACATTTACAAAAATACACAGTAAGGGCCTCTTAAATTTCCAGTACATTTTTGGGTTGTAAGAGGAAACAGGAGCAGCTGGAGGAAACTCACACGAACACAGAGGGAACGAACAAACTCCATGCGTATAATGAGCCTAGCTGGAATCAAGCCCAGGATCTCAGTATTGTAAGACAAGTGTGCTAAGCACATTAAATATTCAGAAAGGTTCCTCTGCTTATCTGTTCCCGTGCAGACAGCAGGCCAATATAACCAATGTCTGTTTTACAGTTTCTAGAATAATATATATTTGCCTGGTAAATGCTGGACCTATTCTTTTTTGTTTCCACAATGCCTGAACAGATAGGTGGAGGAGAAAGGGCAGAACATTCAGAGAAAACAGATAAATCTGGCAATAAATGTGCTATTGTGGTCAAAGTTGATATATCTTTGTCATGGCTGGCAGAATGACCAATGCAGTGACTACAGCTAGGAATGAATAGTAGAGGGTGGTCAGAAGTGCCAGCTGGATCCAAGTGTCCTAAGGCTAGGTACGCACGTGCAATAATTATCGTTGGAAAACGAACGATTAACGTTCAACGATTATGCAGGAATATTTTAACTAATCGAATTGTGCACAATTCTGTACATGTTGAAATGATATGATCGTGCAAATATATTCCACCAATAATGTACTAGATAAGATCGTTTGATGATGCAGGAAGTGCAGGAGAAAGTGTATAACAGAACAATCCACGATCACTGAACAACCGTACACACAATAGATAGTGAACGATCGTCACCCAATCAGATACGCCGGGACAGTCGTTCATTTCCAGCGACATTCCTCAGTCATCAGCGTCATGGGCCCGTCGTTGTGCACTTTTTTTTGTTAATGATTATCGTACCGTCGGTCATTAGTCGTTCATTTCCAACGATAATTATTGCACGTGTGTACGGAGCCTTATGTGATGGCTTTGGGTGAGCACTGTACATGTTCTATAGGAAGGGGGGTAGACAAACAAGAGGCTCCCCTCTGTATCCTCCCTATTAGAAAGCAATACCTGATATTTTATATGGTATTTCAGTGATCCAGCATGGCATATCACTAACTGATGTTAGAGAAAACCTGTACTAACTCTGTACTAACTAGATTTTAACGACCGTGAGCAATCATCTTGGGTAGTGAAAATCCATGTTCTGCAGCTTTAGACATATTGGGCCTAATTTATTAAAGCTCTCCAAGGCTGGAGAGGATACACTTTCAGCAGTGAGCCTTGGTAATCCAAAAGATTTTTTTAAGGCATCTGCTATTTGTTAGCAAATGTTTTCAATCCTGGAACAGATCCATTTCAGGATTGCTGGATTACCCAGGTTCACTGATGAAAGTGTATTCTCTCTAGCCTTGGAGAGCTTTAAATAATCAGGCCGATTTGATCAATGTTTCCCAACCAGGGTTCCTCTAGAGGTTGCTGGGGGTTCCCTGAGCAATGAGCAATTTGGACCTCTCAGGTCAGTTGCCACTGACACCAATATTCTTTTTGGCTATCTGTAAGGGTGACATTCTTCCCAATGGTCAGCAATGTAAGAGGCATTCTTCCCACTGACCATCACACTAGTATACTGTGAGCTGTAGATATAGAAAATATGGTCGGGGTTCCTGAAAGACCTGAAAGTTATTTCAAGGGTTCCTCCATGTTATAAAACTTGAAAAACACTGCTCTGGAGCCTAAACAGGAATATTCACATAAGCAGAACCTTCCTGTTTAGCCTAAGAAGAAGAGCAGGAAAAAAGAGCTAAACACTGTCCAGCTCGGGCTTAAGGAAAACAGGACAAGTTATCCAACCTGTCCCATCATTACATTTTGTCAGGAAAACCTGAAAGTTTTGGTAGTTTTGTGCAGTTTTTACTTACCAAGTGCCAAACGTTAACCACTTATCATCTGTTGGCAATGGCAGGCGGTTGTTTAATTTACAAGATGTCTGAAAAACTGCCATAGTAGCGTCTGTCCAGCATTGTGGTATTTTATTACAGGAAATGAAAGAGTATACAAAGCAGAAACACATCATTGTTTATACTTGTTACTCACAAACACTTCCAAAATCCCTTTCAACCATTTAAAACCCAGTTAGCAACTGTTTGAAAAGTCTTTCCATTCAAGTCTATGGATGTAGTTGGCAAGAGATCCATCCATGAAGCATCTAAAAACTGCAACTCAACCACGAAGCCTGCAGAGCACCTAAAAATAAAGGCTTCTTGTCTGCACTCGTTTAGATAAATTAGTGCCACCGAACTCTCTTATTCATTATAATAAGAGAACTCGGCAATTCCGCTACAAACTTGTTTCTGGACTAGTGAAAAATTGTCTGTGTTGAACCAGTCCTTATAATAATGCAAGCTAATGCACCATATGCAATGATTAGTGCAACAAAGCCTGTGCTGCTGGTTTGTCCTGTTCAGTAATCAGTAGAAACCAAGTCTTAGTGTGTTCCAATAATAAAACAAAATATGTCTAATACAAGCAGGATATTGCTTAGGAAACTGGTGCCAATTGAAACCACTAAATAAAACCAGTTGATACTTTAGGCTGCTTTTTGTGTAGCCAATATGAATCCCAATACCCATCACAAACTAGTTGTGGACATTTTAATGTTTACCTTTAATACTGCTATACCATGCTTTGTTGTTTTTGGTTTTATCAATTGGGGAGAGCCGAGTTACTTAGAAAGTATCCTGCTTATGGGGTTCATTTGTTTACCAGTTGATAACAGTTGTGCTTGGTGTTAAAATATATAAACCAAATCACTACAATCTATTATAAACTTTAACATGTCAATGGAATTTCAGTCAGTTTCAATATTGTTTAAACCTGCAGCTTTTTTATTTATTTATTTTTGCAAGGAAAATGGAACAAAAGTTACAATGTAAAACATTGGTGGTAGAACTCCCCAGACCTTTGAACACAAGATTCCTTTGCCAATGAGGCTTCAGTGCAGCTTTTAATAAAATAATATACTGGTATGAAGGTTCCCATTCAAACTTATTGTTATTGTTTCCTGGTTGTGCTTTGTGTTGTCCCTTTGTTCAGCAAGGCTTGGGTCACTGTTGTATCCATCTGGAACCTCAACCTAAGAATGACATGCGGTCATTGATTGAGTAAATGTAGAAAGGACACCATTGTTGGTGGGGATCAGCATCACGGAGTAGCAACAAAGAATGAAAAACATTCTTTTGATTAAAAGAATATGATAGTTAGGATATACAGTTCTTGTTAGGGACATAGTTCTAATATTGCATACCAGCTACTATGTTGCTATAGGCCAATTATCCATGAGGGCCCTCTGGAAGTAAATAGTTCTTTGACCAGAGAGGTAATTAGAAGCTTACAAAAACCAAGCCAAGCAAAAAATTGCACCATTTGATGATAATGAAACCCAATACTCGGGAATATACACCCATCTTCTCTTTTTTCTTATACATTAACAGGTCTTTAGTTTGTTTTTAATCTTTGAAGAAGCTTGTTTTCTGTAGGCACCCTGTGACCTCTCTGGTCAGTAGATGGTTGACCTTCTTCCACCGGTTCGTTATATCTGAATCTCTTTATTTTATCCAACAGCAGATAAAACAGACTGCTGCTAAGAACTGCATTTCCCTGTGAATTAATTGACAGTGCCATGTTCCTCCTTAGCACGTGAGGTGTTAAGTCTCCTTCCAGACTGTTAATAACACAGTATCACCATTGATTGGGTGGTGAGAAGGAATCTAAAATTGTGCACAAAGCAAAATTGGGTCTTGGCAAACAGAACAGACTTTTTCAGCATCTGCATGGAGAGAACAGGAATAGCAAAGCATCCTAGCTATAGCTGTGCAATAAATATACTGTTACAGCAGATCTGTCTACTATGGTTTGATTCTCGAGCTGTTTACGTTGTTCAGGAAGGAGCTGTAATTAAAAACCATCAATGAGCTTAGAAAGCCATCAGACTTCAAGATGATTGGAACTGCTCTGTGTCTTGGACACACACAATAAATGATATATTTCATCCTAAAGAAAAAATAAGATTTAATATACAATTAATTAAATTACTTTTTTTTTTAAATTAGTATTTGCTGTATTCCAGAGACCAATAGTGATAGTATCTGAATCAATATAAGCCTTCTATAATGCCCAGCACAGCATAGTGAGCTGCATGGTCCAATTTCATTTGGATGTGGATCCTGGACCAGGCTGAACTGCCTAACTTTATAGCCCGCAGGAAGGTCCAGGAGAGTGTTCAACAAAGATTTTTTTAAGCTGGGTGGTAAGAAATTGTAGGCAGGTGGCAGCCCCTGTGACCCAACTCTTTAGTAAGCACCCAAAAACAGCCAGGTGGCTACTACAAAGTGCTGGGTGGTGCGCCCAGGGGCATGGGGAGAACATAGCAATAGATGTGACTAGTTTATCAGGCTAAGACAAAATGCAAGTTTTCTATGTATTTCAGCTGTGAATGTAGCAGTTATCCTGGAGTCAAGCGTGATGCTTCCAACAGATGAAATGTAGTGCATATCTCATATTCTCAGTTTTTAATTTGCCAATACAATTGAAGTGCAAGGGGCATGTGGGATGTTCAGGTTGATAGAATGTAGCCTGTACCTGATAATACATGGCAATAGGCTTTACCATAGGGCTTGTTTATGCATTAGTTCATTTAAGCAGTTTCCTGCTGAAAATTGATGGTATGTATGAAGCAAATACACCACACCTATCGGAATGAGGTCTGGGATCCTGCAATAAGATCATGCCATACAACACATGTCAGAACAGAGATCACTAGTAACAATTTGTCAAGAGACTACTAACCCTTTTAACTGGAGTCACTCCATAACTTGAACATTCTGGGCATGCAAGGGAGTGACAGTCAGTAAGGGGTTGCCTTACTGTCTCACTGGTCACCATTTGTAGAATCTCCTGTTTAAAATTACCCTTGAAGGTGTGTTGAAGCTGCACCGCTTTTGCTCCCCCTGTCCAAGCAATAGTTTTTCCCTTTACCTTTCAACTCCAAAATAAAAGTAGGAACCCTTTGGGTTATTTTTATTTTTATATTTTTACACTTATGCCCAAAGCTGGACCCATTAGATTTAATGTGTCTGACTTTAATGACTTTAATATTAAGGACATCTGAGCATGTAGGTTCATGAACAAAATGTCATAAGATAAATCTCTGATCACCTGTGCTAGTGTTGTAAAAAAAAAAAATTAAAAGGGGACAGACATTTTCTCTTGAAGGCACTGGGAGATATCATCCAAGGGATATAAATGTCAATGGGAATGAAGATGTGATCATGATATTCATGCAATTGATGGTACCTCAAGCCGGCCATGACAGATGGTAGTCCATTGTATGCATATTGGTCATCCAACTGATGTCTGCAGAAAAGGAGGGAGGGTTAGACACCCCCAATATGGACCTAATTCATAGGGAAGAGAGCAATACAGCCTGGCTACAGATGGCTAAATGTGTGTTAGTTTGGTTTATGAAGGGTTATTCAATTTCAGCCCCGTAGAAGTCTAGTAAATAAATCTTTCATATAAAGGATTGTATGTTTGTACAGTATGTCTTATAGGGTTTTGTATCTGGGATATGTTTGGTGTGTTGTCTTTTTTCAACCTAACCTACTATGTATTTATGTATGTTTTTTTCATTATTTTCTCTCTATAAAAAATTGGATGTATATATGTATGTATGTGTGTGTATGTGTGTGTTCCACCAAACTTGCCATACAAATTACTGAGACTCATATGAGTGCACCAGTCATCTTTGTACAAAGCTGTACTATATGTCAGAGCTATATTTGGATGAAATGCATGGAGACATTTCAACCAAACTTGCTATGTTCCACCATCACTAGGAAACACATAAACACGTTTCAACCAAACTGCTAGACATATGACTCAGACTAATGTGAGTGCAGGGCTGATCACTAGGAAATGCATGGAGACATTTCAACCAAACTTGCTATACATATGAGTGAGACTCATGTGAGTGCACCAGACATCTTTGTACAGCGCTGTGTTATTTGTCAGAGCTATATTTGAATGTATGTGTTTATGTTCCACCATCTCTAGGAAACGCATGGAGACATTTCAACCAAACTTGGTATAAATATGACTGAGACTCATGTGAGTGCATCACTGATCTTTGTACAGCGCTGTGCTATCTGTCAGAGCTATATTTCAATGTATGTATTTATGTTTCACCACCACTCGGAAACGCATGGAGACATTTCAAGCACACTTGCTAAACATATGACTGAGACTCATGTGAGTGCATTGCTGATCTTTGTACAGCGCTGTGGTATATGTCAGAGGTATATTTGCATCTATTTATGTGTGTATGTATTGCTCAGCACAGTGTGCCTTTACTTATATTTTTACATACTTTTTTTTGGACTGTAATATAAGATTACCATAAATAAATACCCAGGCAATGCCGGGTAATCAGCTAGTAACTACCGGTAATATGGCACTGCTTCAGTTTGGAATATCTCTCGGTAAAATCATCTTCAGCTGTGTTGTATTCATTTATTTATTCTATATCACTTTTGTTTTATTATGTGTGTTTGTTTTGTTTTCTTTCCCTTCTGTGTTGTATTATTACAATCATATTGTACTAGGAGATTCATCCCCTTGGCTGTTTACAAATAAAGTTAAAAAACATCAATATTGTGTGCTTATGATCCATCTGTATATAATTAAGACACTTTAATGTTAACATTTCACCTTGAAAAATATTTCCTAGAAAGGTTATTAGCTATTTTAATGTGGAGTTGTGACTTATTCCTCCTAGGTTGGTTCTTTTATTTTTCTCCGAATGTATCAGAAATAGATTCAGCATGCTTGGAAGTTTGACTGACTTCGCAGTATTCAGTGTGGGTGTCTCTGCTTTTCTACTGGTAAAGGGTTTCCCAGTCTGTTTTACAGGGGCTCTTGAAAAGGCCATGCATCTGCCCTCCCCTTGGCCAGCATGCTATTTTGGTCTTGTTCTGTGAAGGGTGTAATATGTCATCTTTATTAGAAGTGCATGTATTATCCAAATATATCAGGTGAATGGAGGAATATTTTTTTTTACTTTGAGTATTCTATATTGATTGCTGACACCCTGCTTTATGTAATACAAAATATGGAGACTTCAGGGTATCTGTACACAGATTATAGTGTGACGTCTGAAGATATTCTCACATAAGAAGTGAAGGTTCTCAGACATCCCCTAATCATTAATGAATAATGGTCAGGTTTACAGATGATTTAATCTTTGTTACATTCCCATCATTATTAGGAAATTCGGATTCTTTATTACATTCTCTTAATTTTTTCCCTATAGAACTTATTTTTTAGGATTAATGCTTTTAGACCGTGGGACTGAATATTCATAGAATATTACAATGAATGTTCTTAGACTTTTCTTGAGCTATTGTCCCGTCTGAATGATTATTGCATGTGGTACTGCCTATATTCCACAGAAAAGGAAATACTCCAAAAACATTGGATCCTAAAAGAATATAGAAGACAAAACATACAGTTAGGTCCATAAAAATTTGGACAGAGACAACTTTTTTTCTAATTTTGGTTCTGTACATTACCACAATTAATTTTAAATGAAACAACTCAGATGCAGTTATCTGCAGACTTTCAGCTTTAATTTAGTGGGTTGAACAAAAAGATTGCATAAAAATGTGAGGAACTAAAGCCTTTTTTTACACAATCACTTCATTTCAGGGGCTCAAAGATAATTGGACAATGGACTCAAAGGCTATTTCATGGGCTGCTGTGGGCAATTCCTTCGCTATGTCATTATCAATTAAGCAGATAAAAGGCCCTGAGTTGAGGTGGGGGTGCTTGTATTTGGAAGATTTTGCTGTGAACAGACAAGATGCGGTCACAGGAGCTCTCCATGCAGATGAAACAAGCCATACTTAAACTGCAAGAACAGAAAAAAACCATCCGAGAAATTGCTACAATATTAGGAGTGGCAAAATCTACAGTTGGGTACATTATGAGAAAGAAACAAAGCACTGGTGAACTCAGCAACGCCAAAAGACCCGGACGTCCACGGAAGACAACAGTGGTGGATGATCGCAGAATAATTTCCATGGTGAAGAGAAACCCCTTCACAACAGCCAAGCAAGTGAACAACACTCTGCAGGAGGTAGGCGTATCGGTATCCAAGTCTACCATAAAGAGAAGACTGCATGAAATTAAATCCAGAGGGTGCACTGCAAGTTGCAAGCCACTCATAGGCATCAAGAATAGAAAAGCTAGATTTGACGTTGCTAAAAAACATCTAAAAAAGCCAGTGCAGTTCTGAAAAACATTCTTTGGACAGATGCAACAAAAGTCAACCTTTACCAGAATGATGGCAAGAAAAAAGTATGGAGAAAGCGTAGAACAGCTCATGATCCAAAGCATACCACATCATCTGTAAAACATGGCGGAGGCAGTGTGATAGCTCGGACCTGCATGGCTGCCAGTGGCACTGGGACACAAACAGCAACTGAAAGCGGCTGCAGTAAAGGCCTGGCAGAGCACTAAAAAGGAGTAAACCCAGCATCTGGTGATGTCCTTGAGTTCAAGACTACAGGCTGTCATTGCCAGCAAACGGTTTTCAACCAAGTATTAGAAATGAACATTTTATTTTCAGTATTTTAATTTGTCCAATTACTTTTGCCCCTGAAATGAAGTGATTGTGTAAAAAAAAAAAACATTTTTATGCAATCGTTTTGTTCAACCCACTGAATTAAAGCTGAAAGTCTGCAACTCAACTGCATCTGAGTTGTTTCATTTAAAATTAATTGTGGTAATGTACAGAACTAAAATTAGAAAAAAGTTTTCTCTGTCCAAATATTTATGGACCTAACTGAATGAGGAATTTTTCTAGCAGGGTTTGGTAGGAAGGAATGTTGCATGGTTAAGATGTTAGCAATGGGGTAATTAATTCCTAGCTCATCTTACCTATAGAATAAAGGTGCAATGCATGTATTGTTAGATATGTCATTTTCCATTTTACACTTATGTCACAGAAGGTTTTGGGTTTTTTTAGGAGTCTGATCATGGCTTTTAGCCCATAAGGGACACGTCAGCCTGACCAGTGCAATGTAGGGAAGGAAGGCTCTGCAGTTCAGGCCAGGGAGGTGGTGGGGAAAGGGTTAACGGTGCCTCACCCGGTACAAGCCAAGCCTCTTCCTGCCACGTACACCTTCTTGTTGTCACCATACCGGATTCCCAGCCCGGTTTTATAAGTGTGTAAAATAGAAAATACATGATCTATGGATATGAAGAGTGCAAGCAATGCAAAAAAAAAAATGAAATCCAAAAGGCAGAAGACACAGTCCATTGCATGAAGGCTTCCAGTCATCCTAAGGTGCCCATTGGGGTGAGGTGCTCCTGGCAGTGCCAAGGCTTGGCTGGAGGATCTGGTGCCAGCAGCTTGCCTTGTAGCCATTGCATCAGATTTCTGCAGCAGAAACCTTGCAGGGAGATCTTGCAATGGCAGCTCCTGTCCCCTCCCTGCCCCTGCTGCACTGACTCGGAAACCCCGTTTATACCAAGCTGATAAAAGCTGCCAAGCATTATCCAGAGAGGTGATGGTCACCCTGCCACCTCTGAGTGGAGGGGAGGTGGTGACCCTTGCAGACCCCCATTATGTAGCCTCTTGGTCTTGCTGATGTTCCCTTTCAGAGCCCCCCAGATCCAGAGTCCATCCAGGGGAGGGGGAGCTTTGGGGAAGTGTGAGAAAAACAGAAAGAGGAGGAGGAGGTGCCACACAAGACCTTCCTCCTCTCTGGTACCCCCTCCTTTACATCCTGCTAGAAAAACAGGGGAGGGTGAGGGGTGAGATCCTGCAGCTTACAATTCCTGTCTGGGGGCTCATGATAAGATCCATGACTGCCAGCCCTGTGCTTTTCTAAAGCAACGCTCAGATTGCAGCTTGCAGATTGCAGATTTTCTGTAATCACTGTGGGTTTCATGTATTTTTATTGAGCTTTACTGCGAAATCAGTGCATGATACAAAGTATAAAAAGTGAAATGTGCACCCAATGTAACTGTAAACCTGGGCACACACAGGGCCACCAATGTATGATACAATATATAATGTGAACACATTATTCTACAACTAATGAGGGTTTCTGAGCAGGCACACAAAGCATTGTACAATGTGAACAAATAGATACACAGCTAATGAGGGTTTGTAGCTAGACACACAGGGTTAACAAGGCTTGATACAATGTAAAACAATGTGTACAAATGAAATATTCACCTAATAGCAGGTTGTAGCCAGGCACATACGGGGTTAACAATATATGATACAATGTATATTGTGAACAAATAGATACACATCCAATAAGACATTGAAACTGGGCACATAGGGGTTTAAATGCTTGATACAATGTGTACAAATAAAATATACACCCAAGAAAACTTTGTAACCAGGCACATAACAGTATTAACAATATACGATACAATTTATACTGTGAACAAATGGATACACACATAATGAAGAGTTGAAATTTGACACATACAGGGTTAACAGAGCTTGATACAATGTAGTACAATGTGTACAAATGAAATATCCACCCAATAGGAGGTTGTAACTGGGCACACTAGGGTTAACAAATCAACAAGCACTAAATGAGACTTTGGAACTAGGCACATACAGTGTTAACAATGTGAAACAGAACATAGAATACTGTGTACTGAATACACACCCAATGGACTTTGTAACTATGCACACACAGGGTTAAGAATGTATAAAACAATACATAAAGCTTTGTACAAATGAATATACAGGGAACTGGGTAATTGTACTCACACATGGTTAACAAAGCCTGATAAAATGTACAATAATCTGAACATGAATATATTTCTAATATGATTTTGTAGCTAGGCACACACACAGATAAGAATGTATAATACAATTCAGAATAATATGTACACCTAAATTAAGACTTTGTAGCTGGGAACATACTGGGTTAACCATGTATATAATGAATAGTAATGTATACAGATGCACATACAGCTCAAAATTAAGGCATACAATGGGATAAAAAGTGTGAATTGCATGTTTACTGCCTTCCTGCAGCTGAGCTTCATTAGAATGCAGCAAAGATACACTTGGCTTGCAATGCATACAGATAAAATGATAAAGCCATAGAAGTAAGCTCTGGTCAGTTTGGTCCTTCCCCATGCTTTATTCCTCCTTTATTGTACTGAGCTGTGATGGGGGAAAATTACAAGTTGCAGCAAAGGCACACTTGATTTGTAATGCATAACTAAATGAAAAGCTGCAGCATTGCACACACTTGATTTTTTTGCAGTGGATAAACAATATAAAAATTCAAACAGCATAGCAACAAAGCAATGGTCAATGTGTCCTTCACTTTGCTTGACATTCACCCTGATCTTGAATGAAGATAAAATGACATGTTGCAGCACTGAACTGGTTTACAGTGGATAAATACCATGGATATTCAGACACAAGCACTGGCCAGTTTTATCCCTCTCTTTAATTGTGTTCTCAGGATTCATGTGACATTTTGTAGCATTTGACTCAATGTTTAAAAACAATACAAATCCTAGAAGTGAGGCTCTGCTCCATTTAATCCCTGTTATTATATTCAGTGTCCCAGTTCTGTCTGCTGTGCTCTGTAGTAAACAGGATGGGATCTTGCAATACAGCACAGACTATGGTGCCATGTATTATTATACATATAAAGTTTATACTCTCCAGATATAAAGGGCTGGCTGATATGGAAGAGAAACTCATAGTGACTGCAGTGTGCTGCTAACAATGAGCTCACATTTTGATTATATTATAAAAATATGAAACCAAAATGATTCTGTAGGAAGGAACAGTGCCCAGGCTGCAATCATTGTATGTAGAGGAGATGGGTGGTGTGTGTATGGGGGAAGGGAGGGGGTGTCATACTTCACAGCACTAATATGTAAAATCTGAAATCTGCAGAGATAGAGGTCTGTTCAATAGTAATGGGGTCTGGGATGTAGATGTGTCTAAGGCAAGAAGGAGGACCACATTATTCAGGGAAAGCAATAGGAATCTAGAAATGGTTACAAATGTATAATATAATGACTTTCCAGGACACAGAACATCACTACTAGCAAATTATATACATACATGGATAGAGAATTTACATGTAATAGTATAAAAAACAGAAACTCCATATGTCTGTCTATCTCTATTTGTTGTTTCTTTATATATATATATATATATATATATATTATCTTCATGTATACCATCTATCTCTTACAATTGTTATGTGCATATTTCACATTGCTTTCCCTCATAATTGAGTTTGTTATAATTAAATAAAATGCACAACTCTCAAATGTTATAAGGCTTGTCTGTCTGTCTATCTATCTATCTATCTATCTATCTATCTATCTATCTATCTATCTATCTATCTATCTATCTATCTATCTATCTATCTCTATTTATATTTCCTTCTATCCATTAGTAGGATATCTATTTCTCCCTCTCTCTGTTTGTTTTTATATATTTTTGATACAAACAGTATAAAAGCTATATTTGCTATGTACACATATCTATCTGTCTCTCTCATTCACCCTCGCATTCTTTCTATCTTTTTAAGGGTAATATATTACATAAAAAAATAATATCAGCCTTGTGTGTATCCATATCTCTCTTTCATTGTATTTGTCTGTTTATCTCTCTTTATCCTTTAGTAATATGTCTATCACTCTTTCTTTTTATGAGGGATATATATATATATATGTATATAATACATAAAAAATGATAACTGCCTGTGTGCATCCAAATATCTATCTATCTATCTATCTATCTGGGAAATATATTTATCTTTTCCTGTAAGGTAAGAAAATTTTTTTTGCATTACATGAGTGTTAGAATTATTCATTAATATATATATATATATATATCCTATCCAGCTATGAGGAATTTTGTATACAGCCCCCTTTACATTATATTGGTACATATGGGTTGTTTTGAATCCTCTTTGAGGCAATATACACACATTTATATATTTTATATGTTGTATATTATTACAGGAGGGTGAAGCTATTCTTTTTTATTGAATATTTGACTAATCTATGTAGTAAACATTGCAGATTATCACACATACAGTGGTATAGCAGACATGGCTGTATGTTGGGTATATGAGCAGCTCTATGGGATGTAGGAGAGTGATGGAGGATCTGTGAAGCGCACACTGCTCTCCTCTCCGCCTTTCCTCCTACTGTGGGAAAACAGTTCAGAGCGCGCGGTGTCACTGCATCGCGTGACAGCCCCGAAGTGATTGACAACCCCCACCACCCAGTAGGCGGTGAGGTGGCTGGCGGCCAACCAATGGGTTCTCAGGATGGGGGCGTGACGGATGGCTCCTCCTCCCGTTCCCGCCGCCCCTGCCGCCGGAGCCGGGGATCCCCGTGTGGTCAGTCGCGTTTCCGCCCGTGGAGGTAGCGAGTCGGCGGGGGGAGGGGAGGCCGTGTGGAGCGGCTGTTGATGCGGATTGTGGAGCTGAAGACAGGGGAGCATTGAAAGCACTGCGGGGCCCTGCGCGGGCCGCAACAGGGACAAGCTACGACCGCAGGAGACGCACCACTACGACGGATATAGCAAGCCTGGAAGCCGCAGAGCGCTGGCCCAGCTACAGCTGGAGGGGCTGTCGGCTTGAGTGGCTTAGGAAACGCCGCGGCTTCATTCGAGGCCTAGCACCTTTTGGCTATTTGGCACCCATTAGAACACCTTTTGCACGCTGAACCGGGGCAGACTCACTCCTGCCAAGACGGGTAAGTGGGCAGGCTTTGTATTAGGCCTCATTTATTTTATTTTTGACACTTTCTAGGACAACTTTACTCCTGCTTCAGAACTTCCTCCCTGCTAGCCTCTCATTGTAGATTGCTGCTCAGTGTCCTGCTAGGAATTGCCTGGGATGATTGTTAGCAGGTTTTACACTTTTTTCTGAGATGTAATGGTGTCCTTTTGCTGTAGAGGTGATTGGGTTTAAAACAAATTCCTGTCGCTGGGAAATATCTTCCCCTTTCTGTGGCTTCAGGGGGAAGCATTAAAAGGGAGCACTAATAGCCTTAAAAGGGGGGAAGAAACCAACCGTCCTGACCCCATCCTGGCAGCCAGACAACTCCCTACTCATTGCTGAGCCCATTAAAGGTGCTGGGAGGACCGAGGCATGGAAGGATCAGAACTGACCCATTACCCCAAATACAGCACCAACCATTCCTAATATAAACATATCTTCTTTTACCTGCACGGGGTCACCGCACCGAGACGTCATAGCTCCCCTATCTACCTTCACTCCTGATTGACGTGGAAGCTCCTTCACTTTCCTGGCTCTCATACCAAAGATCTAAATCACCTTTCCTTTGCCATGACCGGACGCCCAGCTTTTACACATTTTCCCTATAACTTCCCTGTAACCGCTCCTTTCTATATATACACACCGATCTGGCCAGCCATACATTGGCTGATTTGCACCAATTTGATTTTTTTTATTACCCACGCTTACTCTATCGTTACTGGAACCAGGAAATGTTCGTGGCAGGAAGCTGCAGTAAAGACGACTTCAACCCTTATATTAATATTAAACAGGATATCTGTAGCACCAACATATTACGCAGCTCTGTACAATAAATAGGGGTTACAGATGCAGACAGTGACACAGGAGGAGATGACCCCAACAAGAGTTTTAAAGCAGTAAATACTTTTTCTCACCGTATCTAAAATCAAACATTTCATACATATATAACAATCTAACATGACCCCCCCCCCCCCCCCCCCCAGCAAACTTGCTCACTTTTTTGTTTTGCAACGTGCCATGCGGCTCTACCTGGTGGGTGTATTCAGGATATTTGTGTAGCAAACACCTAACCTAAGACATTTCTGCCTTTCCATGAAATTACCAGGAGGTTGTGCTGAATAGAGGAGGTGTAATGCTGAAAGGTGTTTATCAGATATGGGTACAGAAGCATTTATATTTCAATATTTCTTTATTTAGGACCATTCAAAAAAGAGAACAAAACATACTTTTCAGTAGCATAGAAACAAAAATAAAGTATCAACAATTTTGATATCGGGCCTTTTACCCCCTGATAATCACTGCTTTTCTGCTTCCCTTAGAAATGTTACATTGTGTTGTTTTGTAGCACTCTACAGAGCTCTCTATAGTCCAAGAAATGTGTGAGAGATTACTAAGTATCTGGATGAGGATGTTGCTTTATTGCTGTATTTTGGGCCCTAAACCCCCCACCATCCCCCCAAAACGGTTGCAGTCAATGCTGGTCTCCCTGTTTGTACCTGGAGCTATTGGATATTCATCACGGCACCCTTCCCCCTCTTCCAGGAGGAAGGATAGCTTATTTTACCACCACCATTTCCATTGAGTTGGGAGGGTGGAGTTCAGGCCTTGAAATCAGCTTTGTATATTGTTTAGGAAAGTGATCTGCATAGCTAAAAGTACTGTAAAGAATAGACCATTGTGTTATTTTTTTTTTTTTGTGTACGTGTGGTATTGGCAAGCTATTCTTGTATGTAACTGGTTAACTTTTATTTATAAGTTTGTCCTCCAAAAGCTGGATTTTTTCCAAGTATTACATAGGTTCCATGGCTTGTGTGGGTCTTTTTTTTTTGTTTGTTACCTGTCCTGTGTATCTGTTCTTGATTGTTAATTTTTATCCTGAATCTTTTGCAGTTTTAATCTCTTTCCTCGGTGCCCCCTCTAGTCCCCTCCCAGGCAGTTCTCAAGCCTAGGAATTCCTTTCATGCTCCCTTTTCCTTCTCAGTTTACATGCTGCAGTCTGCTCTGTATATTCCAGCTTGTAGCATAGTCACATATTTGATCGATTGATCTCCCCTCTTTCTATGGATCACTGAACCCTTGCTTACCAGCTGAAAATGCAGACTACATATTAGGGTTCTGCGAGTTATGGAAATCCCATTCTTGGTCAAAAATGTAGGTTACTTTGTGTACTGGGAAATGGTCCAAATCAGTTGTTGAAATATGCAAGTGCTGGGGTTTAGTGGACTGCAGTAGTGAAAACGTACTTTCTGCAATGCAAAAATAAAAAATTGAAATTGTAATTTTAGAGCAGATGTGCCTGAAAATACAGTTCCCTATTAAGTCTCCAGCAGCCCCTCCCCCTTCATGGCTCTGTTTTTAGGATACATGACCCGGGTTTAGGAACACAGACAATGTTCGGTTATACCAGGGTTAAAGCGTGGAGACTAGATCCTTGTGGCCAGGTGTTTTTCATTGCTGGTGGATTAGCAGGAAGAGAAGCATGAGAAGTATCCAGGTTTAACTGTTCAACTTCCTGCAGAAATAAACACATCTCACTATCACTGGATTACCTCTTGGATTACAATTGTTTGTGTTATTTTTATCTTTTTATTCATTTTGTTTGTGAATCAAGTTGCTTCTTCCCCATGCTCATGTGAATGCCTGGAGTTTTTTTTTACTGGTATGTTCAGCTGTGCATTGCTCACTAAACACTCCCCTGGACTGTTCTGCAGAGCCTTGCTAATATATAGCTTCCAGAGTTTTCTCCAAGTTTACCATGGCTCCCTAGCTGTAACCTTTGCACGGTAGTAGCTAGCTATTTCTTAGCTTCTTGGACCTTATATAGTTCATCTGATCAGTCTGCTTATGGTCAGTTTAATTCTTCCATCTGATTGCAGGGAGCCATGCAGCCACCTACACCTCCCCCCAATTACTGTCTCCTATTTTCATCTGGGATGTGCAATTTCAAAACTGCAACGAACCCTGAAGCATTTGTGCTGTTCCATATGTTTCTGGGATCATTATTTATTATAGTGGGTTCAGGTAACAAATAATAACATTTGCTTTAATGCTTTCCAAGCAATCGGAGACCTAGAAATAAGTGTTTACAGAAATAGCTGCTTCTTATTTGATACAATTTGACATTGGTATAGAATTGAGATCTTGCAGTTTGGTATCCCCATAAAGTGTTTACAGGTCACTGCATCCTATTGGACTGCATAAAGCTTTCAGGATGATTTTGTTAAGTTGTATTTATTTCTCTAAGATTTTTCATTGGTCACATGCGTCGTGTTCAGATTATTTTGCGTCTGGGCTGATTTCTTCTGCAAACGTTGGCACTGGGTTATCGTGGCTGTCCATTGATGTTGCACTGTGGTTCCTAGTGTTATGTGATGGGAATATAGGATAAGCCCTGCAAAGTGCGCATTATTATCCATGCCATTTCTTTAGGAGATATGCGATGGGTGTAGCTGTGCCAGATGAGCCGAGGGCTTGGTGAGCTGCCCTGTTGCTATGTGAGACTCTCAGGTGGTGTTGTCCTTCTCCAGGGAGTGACACCACTTCCATTAGCAGTGCTGTTTGCTCCTTGGAGGAAGGCTGTGGCTGAGCTGTACTTAGGAGATGGCTGGCTTTCTTTTTTTTCCTTGCCATCTGTTTTTGTTTAGCTCCCCCCCCCCCAACTACACAGCCTGGTGTTTTGTGAGTTGTGATGGATGTACTAGACTGTTGACATTGCTTCCATGCTGCTTAGACTTTTGTCTATGAAAATTGTTTTTTATCCATTTAATACAGGAGCCTGGTATTAAAAATAAAATTGCTAAAGATGCAGAAACTGTTGATGCAGTTGTAGAGGCCATGTATTTCCTGTAAATTAAACCTCAATGGTAGACAAATCCCTTGGAGTCCAGGCACTTAAATTAAATGTGCTTTTTCCCAGCCTTTTCTGTTCTCAGTTTTCTGTGTTCTAGAAACTTTTTTTTTGCTGGTTCCTAAATTTTAAATTAGTTTGTCCAAAAATGACAAGTTTTGCTTGCAGATTTGTGAGACTAGACTGGAGAACCACTTGCTTTGCATTCTGATGTTCACAGTTTCCAGATAAACATCACTCTTGCTTATGTTCTATAAGGACCTTCATATTTTGTTTTATAAAAAAGTTAAAACATACAGGACAATATCTCAAATTATATAAATATGATTCAATTTGTCACTCCAAGTTTAGCCAATATATCCCATTGTTCTGCTTTAGTGATCGCAGAACATCATTTTTTGCAACTTTGAGTTAGATTATTTCCCACAGTTTTCTAGCTAAATCTTATTAGTAAATTGACAAACGTGGTGGATTAATAATGCATATTGTGAAGTGGCTTTTTATTGTGGTTATGAATGTACATCAAAGTGGACAAACACAGCACAGGAGCCGGTCAGACCAGTGTAGGAGACGCTAGTCAAGTTCAAAGTGGAGCTGCAGTATACCTTTTGATTATTGTAATACTTAATAAAAAGTCATTTATGAATTCTGTTTGTACTATAGTATAAGAATACAAAGATGTCTTAGACTTTTATGTTAAGGGCAAGCCGGATAACCAGTTGTTGAGAAGGCAGAATGTCTAAGTGGTCAGCACTGTGTAATGGGTTGATGCTGTATTTTGATATACTATAGTTTTTTTTTACTGTTAGCCTAAACAGATGTGTTTTATTAGTGAGGCAGTAAAGCAAACTTGCTGTACTACAAAGTCCACATATGACTGCTTTTTGCTTTTGAATGTTGTATGTTTCTTTTAACAATAGAAAAGATTGAAAGCCTGTTTTGAGTCTTGTCTTTCCTGCAGTATCCTTGGATAGTGGGCACAGATAAAAGTATTTTAGGCTTTTGGATTATGCAGTGTCATCTTCCAGACCAATTCATGCGTCTCCCTAATGTGTGCAGGCATGCTGGAAAAACCATGACAGAAGGCTTTTCTTCTGTAGTCTAGCATCCACAGTTGTCTCTCTTGTATAAAAGCGTTCATGCTGTTTTATGAGATGGGTGTGTGTTGGATAGCCAGCCTTTATGATATCCAATGTTGATGGTTTTTCTTTTATTCCAGTTATTCCTTGTAGATATCCTAAAGTGAAAGGGTCCATAGTCTATCACTGGTTACCATAGGTAAACTGCAGCCGAAATGCTTAAAACCAAACTTTTTTAGCGAGTTTTGCTGCAAGTATATGTTATCTGACATCTCAGAAATGAACACCAGACTGAACGATCCTCTTGTCTTTACATGTATTGGTTGACTGGTTTGCTGCTTCACTACTTTTTAAATACACATTTTGCAATATTTAGAAATAAATGTTTGATACAGAATACTGAAACAATGACCAGCACTCTGGCCTTTGCAACACTGAGGTTTGACTCTCGGCCAGGACCCTATCTATATAAAGTTTGTATGTTCTCCCCATGGTTGCTTGGGTTTCCTCTGAACACTCCAGCTTCTTTCCACATCCCAAAAACAGGTTTATTATCTTCCCCCCAAAATCGACTTTTAGAATGATAATGACAAAGACTATGGTGGAGACATTAGATTGTGATCCTCTGAGGGTCATTTAGTGACGTGACTATGGACTTTGTACAGTGCTGCGTAATATGTGGGTGCTATAAAGATAATACACGTATTACTATAGATCTGTTTCAGTTGGACGAAAGCTGCATTTAGCAAAATATCATATGAGGCTGACCTACCTGCAAAATAATGCCCTATGGAAATTTTATAATTATTATTATTACTACACATTATTTATATAGCGCTAACATATACCACAGCGCTGTATAAAGTCCATAGTCATGTCACTAGCTGTCCCTCAAAGGAGCTGACAATCTAATGTCCCTACCATAGTCATATATCATTAATACAGTCTAATCTAAATCACATGTCATCACAATCTAATTACTATCACAAAGACAATATATGTGTGTTAATATACAGCGCTGCGTAATATGTTGGCGCTTTATAAATCCTGTATAATATTAATAATAATGTGTGGGTGGAAATTGGAGTACCCGGAGGAAACCAATGCAAACTCTATGCAGATATTGGCCTGGCTGGGATTAGAACCTGGGACCCAGCGCTGCAAAGGCCAGAGTGCTAACCCCTGAGCCACCATGCTGCCAAGTTTATAATGTATTTGTAATCGTGGCTTCAGTCTGGTGTATTTTTTTTATTATTAGCTCTGTTTATGCCTATTTCAGCCGGTATAAAAGGCTTGTCTTTTTCTAGTCCTGTGGCTGCCATGTTTTCCTCTTGCATCATCTCTACTTTTCTCTCACGCTCCCCTCTCTGAGCAGGACAGTCTATCCCTTGTATTCTACTCTCTTGTAATTGCAGTCACTCCCCTTCACCCTGCCTGTGTCTCCTCTGTCACTACCCCCACCATCCTGTTTCATAGAGCAGCCTGATGAGATCACTAGTATTAGGTCCTCAGAGAAAACCTGCAGGCTGGGTGAGGGGCGGGGGAGGGACTTAAACTTGTCTCACTTTTCTCAAGCCTTTTGTTGCTGGAGGACAATGCGGTTTTAGCAAAACACGTTCAACAGTCCTTAGGTTTGCTACAAGAAGGTTAAAAATTTCATTGTGCATTAGTGAAAATCAGTAGCAGAATAAAGAAACAAATGCTGTTGGTATTGGTCTAATTTTTTTTTTTTTTTTTTTACTTTTCATCAGTTATTTACAGCACTATAATGTCTTTTTATAGCAGAGGTAGCATGTGTGACTCAGCAGTGTCTTTTCTTTTTTTGTTTTCTTTTTGTCTGCACTAAAAAACAGGGAACTGTGGGGGAAGGGAAGGGGGTTCATAGACCTCCAAAAATTGCATGTTTTTGGTAAATACAACTATGTTTCTGGGCGGATGATTGTACACCAGTGGTGAGGAATCTGTTTTATTGATATTAATGCACCCGCTCGGACCTGGATCATATTCTCCGATTGTGATGTGCATGAATGGCAAAGCATTTGTTCCCTTTTCTTTATTGAAGATGGAAAAAGAAACTCTGGTTGTCGAGGTTTTCTTGTAGTTGGAAAATATTCTTAATATTGTTTTGTATTTAGCTTGCCATTGTGTACAATTTCTGCTTAAGGTTTGCCAAGACTTTGTAATATTGGCATAGCGAAAGGACCCATTGACTTTATTATGATATTGGGGAGACTTCTGTATGCTAAACCCAAAAGAGGTTAAAGATTCAAGTTGTCTAATTTATGGTCGGTTTAAGCTTCCATGACTGGGAGGGATTCCTAATGTCTAAAAGGGAAAATAAAGAGAACTACCCCTGTAGTTGGGCTGCCCCTGGGTTAAATGCTTAATTTTGTCGGGGGGGGGGGGGGGGGTAGTGAAAAGCACTTTATATTCTTTGCTTTGCTGGCAGATGGCATTCTTCTCTTACTTTCCGTGGTTTGTTTGAGAAGCATCATCCCCTCCCATTAGCCTTCTTATGAATAGAACTTTATTGCAAAGATAGTTTTCTATTTTAATTTTATTAGCTAGTATTATATAGTGACTGGGGAAACCTATACAGACTCTATGGAGAAAGTGCCTTGGCTGAGATTCCAACCTGGGACCCAGTGCTGCACCGTGCTAACCTGCGTGCTGCCCCATTTTTCCTGGATTAGGCTTTAATTCCATCCTGCTACCTGCAGACTGTAATATTATTTTACAGGATTTATATAGCACCAACATATTACACAGCACTGTACAATAAATAGAGGTACATAGACACTTCAAATCTACCTTCTGTGCTGTTGTGACAGCAGTAAAAATATATGTTGGTTCTCTTTGCTGGAAATATCTTCAAATTCTGCTACTTTTTCAGGTGTAGATTCCAGCTCTAGTTAAAACAAATGGCTATCTGGCTTCTGGAGGTTGTCATGTCCTGATTTGTGACCAGTGCCAGCTTAGTTTAACTACCTAATCACTTGTTATCTCTCTTCTATTTCCTTTAGACTCCTGATTATTCTAAGTAAGGCTTGAACTACCTTGTCATTGGCTACTGATAACTACTTTCTCTGGAAGGTGTTATGTAATGGACACAGGATGTCAAAAAAGCAAACTTGTTTACCTACCAACCTGAAGCAGGAAACCGAGCAGACTAGAATTCTTTTTTATTTATTTTTTTACATAGACATTTCTGTTATATGACCCCCAAACCGGGTACCCAAAACTAGTCCTTGCTATTGATGCTTTGATATTTTTTTTATGTTTCCTTTGCTTCTGAAAAATATTCAGGCGAATGAAAGTTGGCAAATTGGTTTTCTTTTTCTATATGCTTTGAGATCACAGATCCTTATTCCGGCTCATTAATCAAGAGTAGAATCCATAGAACTTTGATCAATCAGGTCAGAAACTTTTCTATGATTGTACAGGTATTTGACAGGGTTTCAGACCTCTCGATCAATTGCTGTTCGATTGAATTTTGAAGCATGCGCACATAAGCACATAAACGATGGTTGTGTGTAGTAGTATGATCGATGGTCAACATTTTATATTGACACAAGTCGTTGGATTGATTTTTTATATCAGTCGGTCCGTGTTTGGGTGGCTTAACAATGTTTACTGCACGAATAAGCTAATTTAGCTCACCTGTTTTGCTTTTCCTAACTGATGGAATGGGATGAAATGAGCTTATTAAAACAAGCCCTATTGAAAAAGTATTTATGCTTCAGATGTCAGAGAAAAATGTAGACATTTTATGCCTGATTTTTTTTTCTGGCTCTGCTCTCCATAACACAAAATCTTTTTGTTCTTGAGATCTGCCTGATTAACCACAGGTGCGCCTTGCAAATAACTGCACCACTTTGGTCAGTACTCTCCTTTGTTGGATGGGAATGTGGATTCTGTGAGAAATCCAGAAAAAAATATCTATGTCCGTACAAATCTCCTGATGGATCTAAAATAATAAATACAGGAGTTTAGCAAAATTTGAGCATTGCCGGCTGCTTTCTGTCTGAACACTGGTTCGATAACCGCTCATAAAGCAAAACAATTAGCTCGGTAATCTCTAAAGCCATGATATCTATATTCTTAGTTGCCAGGTTTGTTCTCAAAATATTCAGCTTTACCGTTTATTATTCTGCCCAAGGACCAGCATGTAGTCTGGATGCCAGAATGGTGGCTTCAGGATGAGGCATTTTTCCTTTTTTTTTTTTCCTTTATCTGGAAGGATGTCATGCAATATGTCACGTCATCCTCGATCTCTGACCCGCTGCCTGAACCACCATAAATAATCAAGGGTTGGGCTAAACAGGATGCTCCTTTCCCGTATTTCTCTTACAATTAGGAACTAAATGATGGAGCAGCCAATCGCCACTTCCCAGTTCCTTCAATCTTGAGGAAGGAGCTTTCTGTACAACTTTTGATTTTCAAAAAGTCTGTCTGCATGGCCTTGACTGATTGGAAAGATTATTCCTCAATTCAGGAGCCACCCAGTTCAACTTGTCCCATATTGTTTTGCTATTCTTCTTTAACAATTCATGATTGAATTGAAATTTCTCTTTTGTGGCTTTTTGGAGTATTTTTAGCTAACATCAGCCAATAACAAGCAGAGTTCCTTCACAAGGTGCTAGGGGTTTCTTCATCAGTGGTTGATTGACCTCCCATTTGATAGTGTCTACCTAGTTCCAAGGACATGGCCACTTGCTAGAGTCACTTGCAAGGATTGTTTAGCTCTTTCCAAGGCTATGTACACACATGCAATAATTGTCGTTGGAAAGTATCTTTCATGATCCTTTCCAATGACTAATGACTGCACGATGCATGAACGAGTGCACCGTTCTGCTCCTTGGGGGGGGGGGGGGGGGTTTAGAACAACGGAGCGGTACCCCGCTGTGCTCGCTCCATTTCACTTCTATTATGATCGTTCCTCATCCATGTATCCGCCAGGACAGTCGTTCAGACAATGGATGACAAGCGCTGTACACATGCAAGATTCTCGTCCGTAACCTAAGCCGATTATCGGATGAGAACCACTGCATGTGTGTACCCACCCAGCCTAAGGGTGCCTAAAACACCATTGTAAGGTGGGACATCCATTCCTTTGGTCCCAGTGTGTCATTTATCCCACTGATCCCGCAATAAATTGGTTTAAGACCAAAAAAAATACAAGGGTTGTGTTGTAGTTTTGAATAGTGGAACGGTTAGGACTTTTGTCATGTTTTTAATGCCGTCTGTGTTCCTGCTAGGTTCATTCACTCTCCCTGTCCTTGTGACCCTTATCACCAAAACAAAGTGATGAGTAATCCAAAATTATCCAACAAGAGATACATTTTAATAGCTTCCAATAGGATCATATTTTCTGGTGACAACGGTCTAAGGGGGTTGTTTACGTACAGAGATTTTACAACATCCTGTTATGTCTTCAGGGAAGGAAATAAAAGGAAATCTTCCCAACACTACGCACGCCACAAGTTAACACACCTTATTCTTTCCTACTCTACCCAAAATGGTTTCCCTCAAAATTTGCTTTACCTTCATACTTTTTTTTTCCAGGTCAGTGGCTTCAATATTGAAGCCAATAAATGCATATGACTGCAGGAGAGCTAGCATTTTCTGCTATGATGGGATCAATGTTTCTTTCTAGTTTCATTTAACAAAGTTGTACAAAGTTCAGACTTTTCACAATTTTATCTGTTTGCTTCTGTGTTAAAGTGTACATGATTGATCAGATCACCTTGAAACATTTCACTGTATTGAATTAATACAAAGCTACCATGTTCAACCACTGACATTGACTGTACAGCTGCCCATTTATATGAAAATGGATGTGCTATTAATAATACTTGTGTTCTTTTTGTAGTTTTGTAGTTTTTCTGTTTTTGTGCATTCCTGGTATATTTGTAAATGTTTTTGAAAGAATTTCACTGTATCTCATATGTGTACAATGCATATGTCTCAAATGAAGTAACGAAATGCATAGAAACGTATTTGGGGGTTGAATACCATGTTTGAAGAAATATGAACTTTTGAACTACTTCCCAGTATGCAAAGTCCATGCAACAGCTTATATATATATATATATATATATATATATATATATATATATATATATATATATATATATATATATATATATATATATATATTATGCTTTTATACATTTATGGTTAAAAGTACAGTCCTGTTTTGTGAAAACCTGGAATGACTTATATATAATCGACTATAATATTTATGATATATAAATATTATAATCGCCAAAGTAACAAAGAAGTTGGATAGCAGGATGTTCCTTTATAGCACCACTTATGTTCCCAAATTGCAAGTAGACTTCTGTTAAAAACTTGGTTATTGGGCTACTATACTTAAGTAGTTGGCTGTGATTTTGATTTTTTTTTTTGTGCTTTTATAATGTTTTTCCTAGTAATGTTTTTTTTCTCACGTTGATCACCCACATTGTGTTCGTTGATCCAGAACTTCGAATACATTTAAGCATTAAAAAAGCAATGCAGGTATGCAGAAGTCTATAAACATAACATTTTGGGCTTGAGAACCTCATAATTTTTCTTTTCCTGGCTTGATACTTAAAGTGACAATAGAAAATTTAAAGTTGTGGTGGGAGCAGTGGTTCGTGAGATGCTCCTGGTGGCTGGCATTTTGTTCCCCGGCAGTCCTAACTGCAGTGCCCATAATGAACCATGTGTTTGAAGTGTTAGCAGTGACACAATATTGATTTTGCTTGCTACTGTCGGCTATTCTTTTGTTATGGTAGACCATCGGTGAGAGACCACATGTCCGGTCACAATCTAAAATCTCAAGAACAGATAACAATACTGCAACCATGTGAACAAGCCCTCGACCCAATCCTGATCTTTGTAGATTCTGTACACTTAAGGAAATTAGATTTTATTTTGAATGCTTTGAAAACAAATGTCTCCTCAATGCTTATAGATACAGAAATAATTGAGGCTTGTTTTTAAGCATTTTCACTGTCCTTAATATGTGAATACTTTATAATTCATAGCCTAGGCTCAGGTTCACTTTAATGTAGATCCATACAGTAAATTTGTTTCTAATTACCAACCTTTTGAGCGATGTACAGAAAGGTCAGAAATAAGCCTTTCTAAGTCTTTCCCAGGATCATTGGAATTCCTTTTCCTGCAGTTGCTAAACACGTGGACCAAATGCTGCCATGACGTGACACCGATCACGTAATCTCATGGGCTGAACTGGTGTTTTAGGCAGCCCCAGCCTCTCAGCAGCTCATTTTTACCTGTGATCCTCCCTTTTTGAAAGGGCCATATGACCAGCCCTCCGACATTTGGTCCCATGAGTAGGAGAGTTATGGACATTATGGATATCGCTGTGCTTTGTATATTAGACTTGTAAAGGAGCATGCTACATTCACAGTTTAAAACGATTTTGGTGCAGTTTTCTTTGGTATTAGGCAGTTTTTATCTTTGAAAAGAAGGCATTGCAGTGTATGTTTTGCAGGTCTCTAATTTTCCCCCTCTTGGTTGCTTTTCTTGTTGCTCTGTTCTCTTGTAATCCATGCAGTTCTTCAGCTTCATCAGCTAAGCTTTTTGTATATTGCAATGCGGCTTGCTTTACGTAACGCTTGGAAAATGTGTTACAACCTTTCACCTGCTTTCATTATATAAACGTGTGGTAGTTCACACCCTCCTTCTAACCAGTTGTTCACCACAAGGACATTCTTATGCTTATTGTAGCAGAAGGTGGTATAGGAAATGTTTCCCAGGATGGCCTGTAGTGGTCACATGACTTGCCCATGTCTGGTCTTCGCCGCATTGTTCCTATAGCAACATGAGCTCAAGGATGTCGCTTCCTGCGGCTATTGGCTTCTGTGTTCACTTGTGCATGTAGAAATTGACGTAAACGCATGCTTATGATGTGGTGTTTGCAAACGCGGCACTGTCCAAGGTTATTTCACCCGCTAACCATATTACTGTATTGAAAAAATTAGAACTACCTTGACCTATGTGTTTTCTGCATCCATTCTATATGACAATGCTGAGCATGTGATGGTAAAACATATAAATAAAGGTGAAAACCATAAAAAAAAGGGTTGATCCAGGATCAGACCGCCACAAATGTAGATGTGAGTTTGGCCACATCCTCTTCTTTCCAAGTTTACCAATTGATCAGTCAGGGATGCTCAACTCCTGGTAAGTTTAATAGGGTGGCGCAGTGGATGAAAATGTAACTTTGCTTCCTAATCAGAGCTGTAGACTTTCATCTAGTGCAGTATTTCTCATTCAGTGCAGTATTTCTCATTCAGGGTTTATCCAGAGGTTGCCAGGGGTTTCTTTGAGCAATGAGCAATTTGTTTTGTTTGCAGTCATTTTAACTGACACCAATGATCTTTTTGGCTATCTGTAAGGGTGACATTCTTACCAATGGCCAGCAATGTAAGAGACATTCTTCCCACTGATCATCACACTAATATACTGCGATCTGTGGATATAGTAAATATAGCAGGGGTTTCCTAAAGACCCAAAAAATGTTGTGGAAACTGGAGACCAGGTTGGAAGAGGGGTCAGGTTTCTTTTTTTTCCAGATCTATTCGTTCTTATAGACCAATGCAAATGTTATTAATGAATGTGCTCCTTTAGTTATTGAGCATTGCAGTGCAACTTGTATTGAAAATCAAAGCACATAATGCATATTAACACATATTATTGTGACGTACATCAAGAAGAGTCCTAAATCATGCATTTTGATACATTTCCCTTTATTCCAAGTAAAATGTCAAGCAAGGGTGTGAAGTTCAACCTTGCAGAGAACCAACATGTTTGACTTCTATACACACATGTCCTATGCCACCTCTGTTTGTAGTTTCACCTGTTCCAAATTTGTGTATTGTGACATGGTGTGTTTTGTCTCAAACTTTAATTAACAGTGTCTTTTCTCTAATAATTCTATAGTTTTATTGCTGGGAAAGCAAAATAAATAGCTTACTACTTGTGATTTTGGTTTTTAGGATAGGACCATCCATACAGCAATTTGTTTCTTCCACATGGTATTCTTCTTCATGCAGTGCAACTCTTATTGAAACTTCTTTTTTTTCTTGTGTGTGGGAGGCAGCAAGGAGGCTGCTTTATCATCTCCAGCAGATACATTCTAGGATCACCAAAGCACACAAAAGGGATTGAACTGCTTGAGTACTGTGTTATTACACAGTATTTATATGGCGCCGTCATATTACGCAGCACTGTACAAATTCTATAGTTATGTCACTAGCTGTCCCTCAAAGGGGCTCACCATCTAATGTCCCTAGCATCATCATATGTCATTAATACAGTCTAAGGTCAATTTTGGGTGGTAGCCAATTAACCTAACTGCGTGTTTTTGGGATGTGGGAGGAAACTGGTGTACCAGGAGGAAACCCACGCAGACGGGGAGAACCTGCAAACTCCATGCAGATATTGCCCTGGCTGAGATTCGAACCTGGGACCCAGCGTTGCAGAGGGGGCTAACCACTGAGCCACCATGCTGCCCATCCCTCTAAATACTGCTCCACAGTTTTATCTGGAGTGAATATGAATCTGGTATAAAACATGAATGCTGGGAGTAAATGATGCCATCCACAGGCAGAAGAACCACAATGCTGATTTTTTTTCTTGCCACCTTGAAGACAAGCTGGTTATCTGATATCTAACATTGAGTATGTCATGCCTACTGTTCTTTGGGGTATGAGAGAGTTGGCTTTATTCTGGTTTCAGGGACAAAAAACATGAATGCATCAATACTAATGACGTTGGATGGAGCGGAATTAAATTTACAAGCAGAGACCCCCCTGTCCTTTCAGCCTGAAAATGTTGCGATTGCATTGGGCTGCCGTATGGTCCACAATGATGCTATTTGTACCCAAGATTTGTTTGACTGGTGTTATTTAAATTGATGTATTTTTACATAGTAATCTGCAACCATTAATAAAAATTCAAAGAAAATGTTGCCAGATCACTATGAGCATATTCTAATGCTTGCTGTGTATCTTAACCCAAAAGCAAAAATGTCATCAGATTGCAGTTTAGTTTTTAGCCCTTGAATATGGTGGCTGGATTATGTTCCTTTTGCATTCTTTTCTCCCCCTTGCTAATATCACACATTTTCTAATCCAGCTATTTATTAGGAAGCCATGGTTGTGATTCTGGGCTTCTCATGTAATTTAAGCTGCACACACCATCTCTATTATGTGGGGGATGGGGGGAATTATAGACAGCAGAAGAAGCCTTGAAAAGAAGTCATTATTATTTCAGTTCACAGGAAGGACACTGCCCTGGTATACTTGCTGAAAATATTCTTAAGGTGGCCGTACATTTATGCAATGTTTTCAAGGCCTACTTTGGTGCAGATTTGTAAAATAAGATGAACACGATACACCATCTAATGTTTGATTGTCTGACTCTTGTGTAGCGTGCAGCGACGTGTTCACAGGCCTTTAAAGGGGAAAGGCAAATCATCTTATTGTGCCTTTGTGATGACGCCTGCTTCAGCCTTTGACCTACCTGCTATATTGCTATTAAACATCTTGAACACACTAAGTAAGCCCTAAAAGAGCGTCAAAGATATTTTGTTAATGTTCATGAGAAAATAAAAGGACAGATTGTTGAGATAATGACCACCTAGGGTGGTATAAGACCAGGAGAACCTGCTGGGAGGATAAGGACGACACCTGCAATGTGAGTGCAGCTCCTACATTTGTGGATTGACTTGTTTATTACAGACCTGAGACACTGGTTTGACAAATATCACTTTCATGAAGCAGCACAATGACACAATTAGACTCCGGGAAAGCAATTCAGAGCAAAAACTATTTTGCAGTTTGCTAAAAATGCTTCAAGGGTAAGCCAGGTTTTCTGTTTTTTTACCTGATATTGCATTAGTCACTTGACATTTGTTGGTTTCTTCTACAACCAAAAAAGCTGTATTTTGCTTGCAGCTGAACACCAATAAATGCAGCATTGTGCTCTTAAATCCTCAAAAATATTTTTTGCACGAACAGCATAAATACCTAAACATGGTATCAGTATATACTTTGTACAGCAGAGCTTAGACTTTGGGAGTAATAAAAGGCACAGGAAATTAGATGTGTAATGAGAATGCTTATAGGAGGAGTTCAGTGGCAGAGAGAGACCTCATCAATCTACTGCTTCCTTCACTGTCCAGTCACCTGCAGTCGAGGAGACATATCAGGTTTCCTGTGCTTCCAGACAGTTTTGCTGCAGGGCAGTTCAGCTCAACTTAGCAGAGACACATACACCTCTGGTGCATCGTGGCAGGATTCACTCTTGAGCTTTTTACTGCTTGTGTTTACCAATTAAGTACATTTTACCCTTACCCATATCATCCACATATTATTGTAGTTGCATCACACATAGAAATGTCAGTGTTCATAAATACGGCCTGCCATTGCTGTAAGGATTGTACCGTTTGTCGTGAAAAGAATATTATTAGTGAGTGTGCTGCTAAAATAGGTTAAAGGGGAAAATTCCGGCCTCAAAGACAACCTAGATCAGTCAGTGCTGCTCATTTCCTCCCGTGTGTTCATCTCGTGGGTCTCCGTGCTGTAGCTGATGAGTCATCCTCACCCTCCACGTCTGTGCAAGCAGCCATCTTGTAATTTCACTCTGTGTCCCTTCTCAGCCAGCAATGCTCAATAATTAAAGGATAGGCCTATTAGAAAAAAAGGAAATGATGTGCCGTTATATGTAAACTAAAGCTGAAACATTGACTTTTTTGAAATGCGTGTTCTCAAACATTTCACGATGCATAAGAGGCTGCTTCTCTCAAAATGCAGCCCAACCTGTATTAGCTAACTGCGTTATTAATATTAAACACCGTATAGTGCCAACATATAATGCAGCACCGTACATTAAATTGCATCTAACCCTAATGTTTAAAAGGATATTGCAAGTTTTGTAATTTGCTACTGTAGTTGCTTTGATAAATGTTGTCCATGTATATCAGCACACTTATGTCATGTAAATTCAACACTCAAATACATAAAATTTTACATGGCATGTTTCTTCTAAGATTTGAGTTCCCTATCACTATAAGAAAATACCGCTTGCCAAATGCAGCATTTTTGCTTCTAGGGCTACCTATGTGTGCAATAATTGTTGTTAGAAAACGAACAATTATCCGATCAACGATTATTCACTATTATTTTGAAAGATCGTATAGGGCATGATTCTGTACATGCTGTAACGATACGATCGCTCAAATATAATCCACAAATAATGTACACACACTAGATATGATCGTTTGAATGATCCAGGAAGTGACATGTACCGGAGAAAGTGTATCACAGAACAATCCACTATCACTGAACGACCAAACACTCGATAGATGGTGAACGATCATCGCCCAATCAGATCTGCCGGTACAGTCATATGTTTCCAGCGGCATTCCTCATTATTCGACGTTATTGGCCAGTCGTTCACTTTTTGGTTACCGATTGTTTTGTTAACGATTATTGGACGATCAGTTGTTAATCGTTCGTTTCCAGCGATAATTATTGCTCGTGTGTACGTAGCCTAGGTCCTAACACTCATAAAACAGTGGGAGACAGGCATGGGGGTCATAGAGATTTTAGGAGGCATCAGATTCTTCAATAAATGGAATGTTGGTGTCTTGATTGGTAAATCTTCACTGTTGCACCCAATGAAAAATGTGATAATGGTTTATCCAGGGTAGTCATGCTTTTGGTAATTGGAGCAGCTAAAAAATGAATGTTTGCAAGAATGCTTCATTTTGTGGTGATTATATGAATGTTCACTTCTGGTTAAGGTTATTGGCTTGTTATAACAAAGGTTTACCACTTGTCAGTATGAATTTTGCTATAGCTCCTAGACATCTAAAAGAACCCCATGAAGAATACCAGCTTTTGCCTTCCAGTTCACCAGCTTTTGTTTATAACAAAGATCTGTTTTGTAGACAGTTCTAGAAAGTAAGTGAACTTCATAGGCTGCCATTACTAACCTTCATCTAAAAATGCTTAGTGGTCATGCTAATACAGTGGCTTCTGTGCCGAGACATTAACCTGGAGTAAGTATGCATATTGGACATTGAGACTTGTATTTGGTCTGTTTAGTGATATAATCATCAGGGGAGTCAAGTATGTAGGTGTCTCATGACGGGTATAAGTGTGTACCCATAAAGGATGCAAACAGAACAAACATGACGCCGGCTCCAACCATTCCCTGTTGTATCAAAAACCAACATTTTGCCTGGAGTTGCGCTTTAAAGTTTATAAAAGCTTTGGGAATAACACCATTGTTCTGCAGCTGTGGTTTTGAGTCCCAGTATTGACCCATCATTTTTTCTTACCTGACTTATCTATGGGCATACTCTTCTGACCTTACTTCACTTACAAAAAGAGAGCAACCAGGGAAAAAAAATGGTTTATGACCTTATAATAAGCAGACGATGGACACAAGCATGCAAACGTTGCCAAGTGGCATACAATTCATGCAAAGGTTATTGATCAGTTGATGTAGGGGCAAGGTTACCTTATTGTGGTACAGAACAATTTTTTGTGATGCCGTTCATGTGAGAGACACCATGACTGTTGCCTGGGAAAAGCAGCATAATGCAGCTTTCAAGCATTTCTCGTTACCGTCTTTCTATATGGATCTTGAATTATTTTAGCTTACACCCACCAGGTTAGTTTCAATGTGAAAAATTTAAATATACAACAAGGATCTATTGTTCCTTATCTGCTAAAAAAAAAATTGCATTTGCTATGAACTTTAAAGCATACTCCCAGTTGTGATTCATACTTACTCCCACCCTTCTCTCCTGCAGCCATTTATTTTTCTAGGGGTCAGTCGCCATTCGGGTGATCTTTGCTTGTGTGTGAGATTTGCAGTACTTTGAGCCCAGGCTGCATGGCGGTGCATTCTTAGTTCAGCAAGCTTTTTAGTTTCCATTATAGGCCAGTTCTGGGGGTTTCTTCACTAACATGTAAGCATTTATGCTTGGACATATTATATGCAGATTGTTTTTCTGTTATATTTCTGGAGTACTTTTGGCATGACTGGAGGTCACTTTGCACGCTGCCATAGGAAAAGATTGTATTCTATAAAGCGTTACTAATGATCTGTATATCACTTTGATTATATTGCATGAACCAGGCCAGGTATACATGTAATTTTTGCAGCTGTATTAATAAATACTCTCTGCTTTATTTATGGCTTATGTCTTTCTCCAAAAGCCATTGATGAGGTAAAGTATTCCCCTTTTTGTAGCAGAAAAGCTTGATGTGGAAGAAATCTGTTGTACATAGCAGTCAGAATCTTACACATTTCTTTTTTAAAAGGGGCTTTTCAGTCTTTTCTTCTGGACACTTCTACGAGCGAGGCTCATTAATTGTTCATCTGCTCTCTACCTCTCCTTAGGCTTTGTGATTATTCATTGGCCAGGTCATTCTCATTTTCCTGATCAGCGTTAGGAACGTTTCCCTAAATAGGAAGAAAAAGCATTGTGTTCTCATGTCAACATGAACTCATTTGAAAATCTTTTCAGCTGGTTCTGGATCCTTTTTTCTGTTCTTCAAATGTAATGATTCCTCATTGTGTGGTGCAGTTAAACATCTCCTGAGCTGTCCCAGTTTAGTGTTTGCACGTTCATAGAAGGGGCAGCCTGAGGTGGCGGCGGAGATGAGGGGGCAGATGCTGCAAGTGCCCACGCACCTTGGGGAAAACGGTAATGGCCGGGCAAAAATTCTGACCTGCCTGATTAAGAAAAACTATACTGAAAAAAGAAAACCTACAACTGAACTGCCTACCTTACTACTGTTTTATTCAAGACTCTTTAATGATTTGAATTAATACATGGTCCAAAGAAAATCATTTTGTAGCAGCAGTCTTGTTTTGGGTCTGAGAAAGTAGAGAGGAAAAACTGAATCCTTTTTGGCTGTGTGTGCAGTGTACTAATAAGAATGAGATTTTCATTTCATTTTTTTTAACTGTACACTTATGAACCCCCCCAGACCTCACTTTCCATTTTTAGCACCAAAGCCTTTTGCTTGTGCATCAGTTTGAGACACTGAAAACAATAAAAAGCAAACCACCTTAATGGTCTACTTAGTCTGTGTTCCCACCTCCAAAAAGGACACAAAAAGAGACTAAAATTAGGATGTGATGTCCCCAGACTCCTTGGAAGATTCAGAGCAAGCAAAATCACAAGACCCTTTGTCCTTTGCAAGAGCATCTGCTTTGTCCACTTTCAGCTGCCTTGTATTCTCCAAAGCTGTGATGAGGTTATTCTCACCCAGGCCATTCATTTCTATGGGTTGTACAGATCAATGGAGCAGGGTAGCCTAAAACCTACAAGGGGTACATGACTTACATTAGCCTGGTCTCCTAGATTTGTTGCTTTCTAAAAGCCTGGCTATGCTCCCTCAAAATATCCTGTCCACACAATTTTGTAGAATTTGGGGGGTGTATATAGATATAAATATATATTACCTTTGGTATTTACTGTCCTCAAAATCTTCTTTGCTGGCAGCTAGGATTACAACAATTGTCTTGGTGATAAACTGTAATAATCTCCTAGGTGTGCCATATTTAATTGTTATGGATACTGGGTAACTGTTATCAATCCTATAATGTTTTACAGTGTCTGTGCAGAGAGAAGCAGGCCATACCTAAGGTCCTATTGCTTGCTTTTGTCTGTCGACAGCAGTCTCTCAGAGCAGGTGTAGCTTGTTCTATCTGCTTTTCTGTGTCTTTGATCTCTACCCACCTTCCTTCCTGCTTTGAGTTTTATTCCAGCTATGACTTGCCCTTGATATTTTTAATGCATGTTCCAAAACTTCTACTGTAATTACTGTGCTGCTGCCTACCTGGTGCTTCATGCATTGTTTGTTCCCCAGCCTTAGATGTTCCAAAATGCCAGAGGACACGTATCCCAACTCAATATATTTTATGATGTGCTTATTTTCAATTTTTTTGCTTTGTTCTATTCAAAATTTCCTGCAGTATATGTAAGTCCACAGTCTTCGACAGACACCCAGCACAGCGAACAAGTCCAGAAATAACAAATCTGAAATGTTATTTTACAGGCGTGCGCTCAGTCCTGGCTCAAGTTGTAACCAAGGATGGCCCAATTTTGCCAATGGTTGTAAACGCCTCTAGAGCTCGCCTGTCTCGCAGATGCCACAATTTCCACTTGCTTTATTCTGTGTGTAACAAAGAATGAAATAATAGAATAAAGTACAGCTTACCAGTTATTTAGTGTGTTGGCTGCATCAGTGGACTTTTTGGGTTTTTTTTTGCTGTTTTTGCTTGCAATACTTCCAGCAGCGCACTTCTCTCTTGGCCTGACAAAACTAACACATTGTATTGGATCTATGGAGAAGCAGTATTGCGACATTAGATGTGGAATTGTTTTAGGCCTAAAGTTAATCTGTTGCGTAGGTAGGGGTGTTCTGTAGTCCACAGAAACTTTAGAAGCAGGAGGCAGAGAGAAAAGGAACATTTCTCTGGATTCCGACAGAATCGGAGAGCAAATAAGATCATTAATGTTTTTTATAATTTAAAATTACCCTGATGGCCTGATTATGTGCTTCTGTTAAAATGGTTTGGGTGGAAGGTGGATGTGAGCAACCCTCAGAATGACCATGCATGCTCATACTTATTTAAAAATGCTCCATTACCGCATGGAACCTACAATGAGATATTTCAACATTGACAATTCACTAATGCAGTATACCTACTTTGTAGTACCTGCATAGGAATGATACTGGAATGATTGACGATAAAAAAAACACATTTGACACATTAGGCATGATTTATTTACACTTTTATCAGTGAAGCTGGGTGATCCAGCAAACCTGGAATGGAATTCTTAAGAGTAATTTCCTATTTGTTAGCGACTGTTTTTAATCCCAGGCCAGATCCATTCCAGGTTTGCTGGGTCACCCAGCTTCACTGATAAGTGTATCCTCTCCAGCCTTAAAGAGCTTTAATAAATCAGGCCAAATAAGCACTTCTATCATGTACATAACCCAAAGCTTGCATCAGCTTTATCACTTGTAAATATTGGGTGGTGTTCGGGCTTCCCTTGGTAGATTGAAGATTTTAATGCTTCAGAGGCTTTGTTGATCCAAGTCTGACCATTTCTAAAGATGTCAGTGCAGTTTGTGGTAATTTTTTTTTTTTTTGTTCAATGATTTAATGCAGTGTTTCTCAACCAGGGTTCCTCCAGAGGTTGTTGTTGGTTCCTTGAGCTATTTGTGCTTATCAGGTCCGTTATCATTGACACCAATGATCTTTTTGGATGTGTCAAGGTTGGATTATTCCCAATAGTCAGCATCGTAAGCGGCATTCTTTCCATTGCTCATCACCATTGCTATTGTGAGCTTTATATATTGTTAATATAGTCAGGGGTTTCCTAATACCAGAAAGCCCCCCCACATGTTAACCAATGGTTGGCAGAGGCTGACCATGGATTAGTTGTTTCTGTATTTGGTTTTCTTTTTTGGTGTAGCTTAGGCTACTAAATGTTTCTGTTTTTTTAACCTGAAGACATTAGATATTTTTTACATGGCCTCTGGGTTCTTTACAGTTCCATGGGTATCTGCTTTCCAAACAGGAAGCTAGGATCTTGCCTCTTGCATCCCTTGAATTTTTTTTGGCCTCACCTTTTTTATGTATTGATTTCGATCAGGCCGACGAGCATCAAAGCAAGAATCTGCTGCGCATTTGTTGAGCGTCCCAATAGCTTTCGGCCAAATATTGACAGAAATATGTGTATTATACAAAATAGCATTATTGGGCCATTAGGCCGGCTGATTTTGCAATTTCATACAGAGTTCACCCTTGTTTGCTGTGATTTGAACTTGCTACCAACCTGCATCTCTGCATTGTCTTTATCCGCATTTCCTAAATTCTGGGCGTTTCTGTTGCAGGTACATATCCAATATATTATAAACCAGCCTAGGATGCTCAGAAAACATTTTGCACCTCCTCCTCCGCCACTGGCGGTTATCACCCTGCAAAGTGGACACTCCCTTCCCCCACCTATTAAATATACCCGGATCAGTCATTTAATTGGCCTTTTGGAGGATGTGCTGCAGCGGTGTCACACAAACAGGTTGGCGCGTTCAGCTCTGCAGTTATGTGAAAAGATCAAATTGATTAAAAATCCCTCCTCCTTCCCCGAAAGCTCCAACTGTGCCTCTCCCTTCATTTTATAGAGGTCACGTATGGTGCAGAGCCTCCATGATAAGACTGGTAATGGGAAATGCCTTCTCCTTACAGTATGCCGCACATGGGGGAGGATGGGCTGTCAGGTGATGCTGGGAGAATGGAGCAGCTTGTTTGTCTCCATGTATGTTCATGTAACCTCATGACAAGTGCTGCCTTTGCTGTCCCTGTCTCCATAGCAACACCAAGACCAAATCTTGGCAATCTCTTCAGTTTGCACTTTTTGCATTGATTGCCAAGGTAGATCAGACCCACCGCGCGGATTCCAGTCCCTCCGTATAATTAATGTACACTCCGTCCACCTCCTCAATTTCTGCAAATGCAGCTTTTCATGTTATTGCAATAGCAGAGTATCGCCGCTCACTATATCCGTGCTACACATCATCACCCTGCTGCGTTTTGGGTTGTAGTCACAAGTAGCTCATCTGTGTTCCTTAGAATGCTAATTAGAATTTTACATAGTAGCCGTATGGCAGTTCCTTTAAATGTCACACGTCGGTGTATTTCGTGATTTAATATTACATACATGCCTCGCCGTTTTTATCGCCTCTTATTGTACCGGGGAGTTTATGCTACACAATGGTCCTCCCCAGCATGTTGTACTGGCTTATCAGTTTATTGTATTGCTGTATTTTTATAGGGTGGATTATTTTGAGCTGGTTATAAGCATTTTATATTCTAGAAGCATATACAGCTCAGTCCTCCAGCCTTTTGTATTCCAGTGACGTGTTCTGCAAGAAGACCATCTATAGTGCATGCCGCCATGACTAACGTTTGTAATTTATGAATTGGATATTAAAGTGGACCTGTGCAGTCATGGCATAAGACGGCATTCTGCAGCTGCAGGCTTCCCCAGGCCCGTGTTGTTTCTTTCTTTGCAATGCTTTGTTGTATGGAGGATGCCATATTATTGGAGCTGCAAACTATCACATGGCAACTCTTCCAGCTTCTAAATCCCTAACCCCGAGAATGCCATTAATATATAATATAACCAGAAGCAGGCTGGATATTCCTACAAATCTGAAATACTAAAACCTAATACATGATATGCTAAAGGTACATGCTGGAGGGGGGATCAACACTTACAAATTGACCCTGTAAGATAACTATGGTCCCACGTTAGACAAAGAAGTTTGGAGTGTTCTATTTTTGCCCCTAATACAACTGACAATTTTCATGGCAAACGTATATTATATTGTGCAGGTCTGGGCAAACCTCTGAAGCCAGGTATGCAGCATGCCTACAATAGTGAGGTGTAGCGTGACCTTAGGAGCCCTTAGGCCCAGCACATATGTTCCTCTTTTTTAGTCTTGGCTTGTAAATGCAAATGTGAAAAATATCATACTGATTGAGTCACTAGGGAGCAGTTTCTAATCATTTCAAAAGTATTAGTAGCCACCCACATGAAAGACCTCACAGTAACAATTCTCGAACAATAAACTATATATTCCTTACAAGCAGTAGAAATGCATTAAAACAACACACCACCTCTGACCCCTCTAGATTGTTTTTGCAATAAAATGCCTATACCCAACTTTTCCTATGTTGTACCTTATTATGAATGAGCGTTTCTTGCTGTACTGTTTTCAATCAGGGTCATGGAATTCTAATTACCAACCTAAAATAGGGCTCTGAATATTCGGGGATCACAGTGAACAGATTTATGTCAGGGTTGTGTCATTTGCTGGGCTTCTGAGCTATACCAATACTCTCAGTTTTTGTTCTTCCCATCTTCAGGGAGCATTTTAACTTTACTGTTTTTTTTGGCAGCTTTACAAATATCAATAGGGCATCACAAATTTTGTTTCATTCTTTTCAATGTTTGTAGCCAGAATTCCACAATGAAATAAAAGAATAGTTGATATTTGTAGCTTCACAATCATTTTTACTTCTGCTGTTTTTATGCAATGCAGGAAGCAGTCTGCTTCATGACAGTAGTCTTGCATTCTACAGGGGGTGGCAGAATGATTAGATTGAGGTCACAGAAGTGATCACCAGAGCAGTTATCCATTATATTTTTTGTGCGTGATTGGAAGCGAAAGCAGCTAGTGAACCCCTTCCATCGGAGTCTGTGCTGCATTTTGCTTGGGAACAAGATTAATGTTTTCTGTATGGAGGAGAGAAATAGGGCAGCGCAGAGAGAAGGATGATTCCAGAAGTTGTCTGACAGTGATCCATGAGAGAAGTTTGCTGTGCACGGAATTTTCGTGGTTTGGAAGTCGGCTCAGAAAGACACTATAGAATGGCCTGAATTTGGCATACCAGTGCCTTTTGGTGCGTTTAGGGTATCAAATGTAAAGCGTAAAATAGGCTTTTCCAAAGAGGAGCAGACCACTGCTTTAGGCTGTGCAGTATGATATTGCTAGGTAGTGATTGGATCATTGCCAGGATCCAGGTAGCTATATTGCCTTACAGTTAATAACTTATTTTGGCTTTGTTTCATTGCCTTCAAAAAAAAATCACAGCTGCTTACAGCTGCACGTGAGTAAAACTACAAGAAATTGAGAGCTACTTGCCAGAGATTTTTTTTTTTGCTCTTTTTGAGATTTACACCCCTGCAAGTACAGCCAGGCTGGTGACCATTTTATTTGCTGCAGTGTAGTAATGCTTACTGTTCTTCTCTTCTCCAGGCTGTGACTGGACATTGAAATGAAAAGCAGCAGATTTGTAAACTCATTTGTCTCTGCTTTCTATATTGGCCCTGAATGTAACTATTTGCGGTTTTTGCAGCCACTTCCTCTTTGTATCTGCTGCAAAGCAAAATCCAATTGTAGTGGGGGGGCTGATAGTGAAAGCTAGTATTACTTTACACATGTGTCCTATACTAGTTGCAGAGTACAGCTGGTAAATTGATGAAACAAGTATGGAGCCTAATTTGCAGAACATTTTTCATTAAAGCTTTCTTGTACAGATGTTTCCGTGTGATAGGTTCACTGCAGGACTCTCTCACATCAGTAGCTGAAAATCCATTTGTCAGCCTACATTCAGGATGCATTTTCATTTGCAAGTTAAATTATTTGTATGGTAATTTCACCAAAAAATAAAGAATGCAATATTTGGACATGTGTGAAAATGCACCTGAAATAAATAGTGTCTTCTGACTTCTCTGGTCTGGACTGAAATTGGTTATTTGTTTGCTGTAATGTTTGCCATATAATATATATACATATATTTTGGTAAAGAAGACCACCATTATTTAGGATCCTTTGATACTAAGATTATTTAATAAAGTCGCACAGAGGTTTGACTTGTAAAAGGCAAAAGTGATCTATGTTCAATGTATGGCTAGTTGATTGCATTAGCTGCTATAGATTTCCACCTCTCAGGGTCTTACCTCTGAGTTATTGTTCATCAGCTGACTTGTATAGAGGGTCCATGGCCGGAGGCTTTTTAGATGTGAGGAGGCAGTTTATCATACCTGACATGTACGACAGCTCTTCTTACTCAGAAACCTCCCATGATTGTCCTTCCTATAGCAGAAATGTGAATGGGATTGTGTATTTATACTCAGAAATCTGTAATTGGAGCTACTTCATGTTAAAGGATTGATCTTTCCTTTGCTCAGTAACTGCCCTGTTCAAAAACTGCTAACTGGGTACTTCTTTCTGCACAGATTCCGCTGCCACCTTCACAGGACTCTATACTTAGGCAGCAAGTCCTACAAAGCAACTGTAGATTGCTGCTTGTACAGGAAAATGTATATACTTTTATTAGCCTACACATGTGTAAGAAAAGGTTAACAATGTAAGCAATGAGCTCTTATTTTAGGTCTGCACTGCTAGAGTTGTGTGCAATTATTGGTCTGTACAAGTACAGGGAGGAAATCCCTGCATGTTGCTAAAATGTAACAAATATATTTTAAGCAGTTGCTTCATGTTTTTCTGCAGTGAGTAAAACTCATTGCGTTGGCTGCACAGAACTAGCAGTGCACCCTGTGGTACAATACACATGGATGTCTAGGGAAATATTGGATTTATGCTTTGCTGGAACAAGCAGACTGTACAATCCTTCCTCCCCACCCCTGCCCAGAGGAGCCATTGACGCAGTCTGCAGGATGCAGGTTTCTGCTTCCAGTGTTTTGTTCAGGGCCTTCAGATCAGGGTGGAAAAACTTTCTAGTGCTGCTGCATTATTATTTTGAGTTTAAGTATCACTTTGCTTCATACAGTCGCAGTCTCATTCGATCATAGGAACGTCTAAAGCTGCATTTGTATATTTAGTTATTGGTATGTTAGTTCTGCACGCAGAAAACTGCCTTCTCTGTTCTGCAGGATCACTTTAGGATGGCATTTTTGTTTCAGCAGTCCTATCTTACATTTTAGAGATGGCAGGGTAAATCAGTCATCATGTCTCCTGTTGTAGAGCTAATGAGGAGTTTGAAACTAGAGATGCATTTATACAGCCATTTGCTAAGCACTGGGGACACTTTGCCCTAGTAAGCCTTCCGTTGTATTTCAAAGTCATACTCGCTTCACTTGCAACACGCAGAAAATATCACCTAGTGGTTCTTGTTTGGGCACTTTTATAAGGTGACTGTGTTGTATTTCTGTCTGATTGTGTCTGTGTTGTATTTCTGTCTGATTGTGTCTGTTGTAACAGAAGTTTTCAATGGACACAATACAAGTGCCAGGTTATAACACCCCTTACATAGCCCGGATCCATTGTTGTAACAAGGAAGCACTCCCTGAGAAATCCCATGCAGTTTTTGCTGCAGTGCATTATTTTACCAGGGAGTGGCTTTGGAGGATGCAGGAGATGAACATCACTTGCAAGCAAAAAAGGATGAGTAAAGGTGGAATATATTTTATTAAAAAAATAAACATGACCAATTATTTGAGTCTGTGGTGAAAACTACTAGCATATGAGTGATTCAATTTAACAGCAACTGTACTTAAATAATATATACTGTTAATAAATATTTTGGGTTGAATTTATCTATAAGAAGACACTTTTGTATGTATACTATATTGCATGGTAAATTGGGTAACATGAAGTGATTTTGCAACAGCTGACCTGTTCTTGCCTTTGTTCAGCCCTTTGGATCTTAATGCTGCCCATCTATCTCCGCTGTGCATGGGATTATTAAGGGAGACTGCTATGTCAAATTCAGATGCTTAAACTAGTAACATTTTAAAAATAACTTATTTCTTTTACATCTGTCTGCTAGGATGGATAAAATCTGAAATAGAACCAACTTTCCTGGTGGAAATGCTGCTCTTTTGGTCTGGTCACATGTCCAAAAGCAAAAATATCTTGTATGTTAAAGAAGTTTAGTTACTCTGAACTCTGGCCCATCTCCTCTTCAATGTATTTAAACATATTTACTTTTTATCCATGTGTTCAACCACTGGAAAACCTGTGTACTATGTCATTTATGGTGCATTTGGTCGAACCAGTTAAGTCTTTGAGAGGTTTGTTGTAGGTTTGTTCAATGTTGTTGACAAGTAACATTATTATGTAGTTCAGATGGATGATAATATCTAAGAATCTGCTAAATAATAGATTTGAATAATTTAATGTCAGTCTGGTGATATCAGGCCTCTGTGTACTTTATCCAATCGTAATCTGCAGCAGTGTCTACAACATGATTACACGCTATTCCTTTGCCAGGGCAGCTTAGAGTTATATTTTTGGATGTTATTACATCTGTATGACATCACATAAGCATCACTTTGGGGGACATTTATTTTAAAGTTACAAAGCAGGGGAGCAGTGGAAATTCCCTCCTCTTCTTTACAAAAATGCTAAAGTAGCACTGGAACATAAAAAACCCGTTCCAGACCACGTCAGTATTGTTCATCTCATATGTGTATGTTTTAATATTCCTGTACCGACAGGCTACTGAGCAGCCTTTCCTTTTTCCATGATATGGTGAGGTGTCTTCAGCAGATTGTTGTTTAGTGATCTGGCACTGTAGATAGAACAACTTTTGGGACATCCATACAGATCTCAAAACAAACACCTACAGTGATGCACATCTAGCACCTGTATAGAGCGCCAGACCTGTCCAAATCCATCTTCATTGCCTGGCTGTGACACAGATTAAGTGCAGACTAATGTTTGCTGAATGAGTGGCAGCCAGTAATGTGTTTAGTTTTGCTAATTTGCTTGCTTAAATTTTCTTTCCCACCGTTGTGTCTTCTAACATGTACATTGCAATTTCATTTTGTGCTTTGCCTTTAAATACATTTTTTTTTCCGAAGGGCTTTACTTCTGTTCACAGATGTCTGTCTCAGATAACTTTTGCTCAGGCTTCCTTTTTAGGCTAGTTATGTGAACACTTCTACATTGTACATAGCAGAAAAGGATGCCATGAAATGTCTGCTACATTGTAATTTCCCTGTACAAAATGATCATCTGCAAGGGGCTGTGAGGAGAAGCTTTCTGGAGATGGCAGGAAATTTACAGCCTAGAAGTGTTTAGAGGAAGTAATGCAAGAACAGGAAGAAGGTCATGTGCTTGTGATTGACAGCCGAGGGGGAAGTGCCAGTGAGCAATGGAACAACCTTCAGGCAGATGCAATAAATTGGCCAGAGAGGGGCTAAAAGAGTTTTGAAAAAAGCTATTTATCGTTTTTAACCCAGTCTTGGAAAGAAATTGCATCAGACAAAATAAGTGTGTTTTATTTACACCAGATGCAGCCCTGTTTTCTAAATGATACCAAACATCCATCAGTATCGGTGAAGTGTTTTCTCAGCAGACAGACTAGGAGCAGTGTGTTTTCTGAATATTTCATCTGATGTAGTTCTGGTTTGTAGGCCTGTAGACAAGGACCTTCAAACGTATTTCAGAAAGTTTAGTTATGTATATTCAAGGTAAATCACTTTATCACTATCCCTATAATGCAGATCACTATCACCTATCGCTATAAATGCATTTGTTTGTATCTGCATCTAGTATGTGCAAATTCTAACGGAGCTATCAAGCAGCCTAACACTCGGGTATGGATTGGGTCATCTATAGCTCATCTATATCATCTACATCTGTAAATTTTCTGGGTAACTTGGCTGATTTATTCCTGGAAGGAAAACCCTTCCTCACCAGCTACTTTAGACTGAGATAAATGGCAGGCTTCTGCAATACACATTGTCAAGGACACATCTGCTATTCTATGGCTAGCCTAAACCATTTTCATTTAGGGTGTGTTGTTCCAAGTACCATCCATGCTTTATATTGGGATAAGGAAAATCTGTAACATGAATGACTGTGTAAAAGAATTTCCGCCCCAGTAGGCTTTTCCATGCGCATAATAAAAATGCCTGCATTTAAAGTAATTTTACCATTATGTCATAATGCAAAGCCAAACCCTTAAATATGAAGGGGGAGCATTGTGTTTTATTGGGTTAGTTAACAGCTGCATATTCAAAAAAATTGTGTAGCTGATTTGAACTGTTCTGGTGGGAATATGTGGCTGTTTGAAGCAGTTAGAAGGCTTTAAAATCTGATTTTTCCCTCCCCCTGTTCATCATGTATGATAAAGCAGAAATACTGTGAGCAGTGCTCTAGCAATATGGAGATCAGACATTCTGATACTTTGATGTATATGTCCATTTATGAAGAGATTGTTAAACTATCCAGGTCTCTGTAGGTTCGGCACATTCTAGCCAATGGCATGCCCTGAATATACTATTCATGGTGCTGAATATATCGCTTCTGTTGTGTACAGCAGGAAACCTTCCTATGCTGCTATACTACAGAGATGATCTGATTGAGTTATTGGTAATGCATTTTACGAATGCCAGTGTGAGATGGGAGGAGGAAAGCAGATGTAACCCTTTTAGCTGCAGTGCAGGCCTTCAGCATGTAATGTTCCAGCACACCTCGGGGCCCACAGGCAGTGAAAGGTTTAAGGAGAGACACAAAGATCCACTGAGGAGCCCATGAGTCTGCTGGATTATTGATACTGCTCTTCTGTCTGCTCCTTTACACCAGGATTGCATCATCCACAGCCGAGCTGCCAACTCCTTGTTTCTCTCATACAAAGAGGAAGGCAGACAAGGCCTTGTCTTTTCCTAGGCTTCTCCCATCTTCCTGCATCTTCTAAAGCCTGGCTTTTCCTAAAGAGTCACCTTTGTTCTAAAGTCCTCCTTCCATGCGGCCCCCCTCCCCATTCTACTTCCTTACATACCGCTTTCAGTTAGTTTCCTGCTGACCATTTCCCCCTCCAATGTAGCTTTTCACCAACATGACCTTCTTGTGATTTGTGTTTAGGAGTTTGTATTATGCGTCATTGCTTTGTAAATCTGAAATAAAATAATGACTGCAGGAGAAGTGTCTCTATGGTGTTGACTAATGAAAGGTGACTGCTGTTTGGTTGCAGTGGCTGCACTTAGAAGATGTGCGATGAAATAATCTAATTTGTATAACTGTTCTAATGATTCTAAGAGTATTGACCAGGGTTACTTAGTTACTAGTTTTTTTTTCCTGAAACCTTAAAGCTGTAGTAAAATTTGTCATAGGGAATAACTAACAATGTTAATTGCACTACCCTGAAAAATCTACCACTGTCTTCTTTAGTTCCTCCTAAAAATAGCAGTTCTCTTCCTGACGTAATAATGTACTTAGATACTCCAATACAATACAGCTTTGTAGCTGAAAATTTGCTGAATATTTGCAGTGCAATATCACCCAAGGTCTCACAAGATTTGTAGTGAGGTTTGCTGAGGTTACTACTGGTCCTGCTCACTGTTATTGCTGGAGATAAAGCAGAATACCTGCAGTGCAGACATCTTCATGCATGTGTTTCATCCATTTATTCTGTCACTGTTCTTGTGCTGCTGCTTGTTCATTAATAAATCGGCAGATTGTCAGTCATAAAACAATAGTAACATCACCTTGCCCTTACCTAGCCGGGCTTTTTCGTACAGAATTACTATGTAGAAGAATGTAAGGGAGAAAAGATCAGCTGCAGGAAGACCAGACAGTACTATGATTAATCTATTTTTCTCTGGTTTTATGTTTTTAAACTCACATTTCAAATTTCAGGTCCTCTTTAAAAGACATGGCGGTTATGAGGTTATCCATATATTTTTATTAGCTTATGAAGAATGCAACTGGTGTGTTAAAGTGCTTTAAGATGGTAACATCCAAAATCCAGTAAGAAGTTGAGATCATGAGAGATTTTTAAGTGTGAAAGTATCAAAGCTGGGTTTACCTATACCTCAAATAACACTTTATGTGATAAGAATGTTTAAGCAAGCTCACTCCTTTGCATGCTGTCTCATTGAAATAAACATTCTTTAGCTATGACGCATCGTTAAAGATGCATCTTTCAGCTGTTGAGTCGAATCTTCTTCCTGACCCCCAGTACTTGCATACAAAAAGCCCTATACACGTTCCTGATACCAGTAGAACTCTTAAAAATGTAGCGCACATGGCATGTTTGATTTTGCACAATGAACATGCAATGCTTTTTCTGTGTGTTGCATTCCCTGATTTATTGTCTCCCAATGTTAGCACCCCTCTGCCAGAGAAGTAATGAACTGGAGGACGTAACATAGCATATTCATACAAATGCGCGCCTTCCTTCATCTGTATGTATTTAGCCTTGGCCTCATCCACACAGAAATGCTTGGCATGCATACCCATATTGCTGTGCTTTTGCAGGTATGGAGATGGGGCTGCATTTGATTGACTGTAATGAAGATTCTGTGTTCCAGGATACACAGTTTTTTAAGCTCAACCCCAGATATAAAGATGTAATAAACCTGCTTCCCAGTTGTACAAAACTATAAAGGCTTTTGCATGTCTTTCCCCCCTATTATGTTTGTTGACTTTCAGTATCTTAACAAAGCTTTGATTTACTGGTTATTTACTGAATTGTAGGGTCAGCAAATCTTGCCCACGCTGTTTTGCTATCAGTGTGTCGAAAAAAATGTAAAATTGGATTCTTTCCACCAAACCGAGATCACATGCTGACAAGATGTGTTCATTGTCAAATCTAGCAGAAAACTGACCCAAGTGTGTTTAGTATCCCGTTGTAGTCTGGTCATTGGTCTGTAAGAAGTAACTCTCATCTTGTAGGAAACAATCCTAGGCCTGTGTTAACCTGGGAAAATCATTTGACCTTTAATAAGGGAAAGAGTGTTGTGCTAAATGCAGTAACCTTTTTTAATGTGATGACCCTGTTCTGAGAGCTGATTTTTTTTTTGTTGTTGCATGTAATCTTCCGGTTTACACAAGTTACTTTTTGCATTTGAGCTTTCAGCAGGTTTATATAGCACGATAGCAAAGCAAACTTTCCATGCCAGACACCACATAATCCTATTTATTTTAAATGTGTAAACAAGTGTGTGCAAAACATTTGGTTCTTCAAGTCTTTACAGAACTCTTAAAAAGCATTTAAATACCTGACCAAGCCCATTGAAGTTGATATGGCTGTATATCTACAAGATTGTTCCTAATAAGATCTGTATAGTGTAAACATATTACGCAGCGCTGTACAAATAAATAGGGGTTGCGAATGACAGACAGTGACACAGGAGGAGGAGGAGGGGAACCTGCCCAGAAGAGCTTACAATCTTGTATGACTTGCATACAAGGGAATGTGTGTTCTAAAATCTTGGTGTGTATTTCTATCAACCTGTGCAATCAGCATGAAATGTTTCCATAAAGACCAGTCATTGCTCCTAGTGCAGGGCGACTGGTCTTGTATACACCCCTGTAGGTAGGAGGACCTGCTGATTCCTACCCACAGTTCTGCTCAGGTTATTGTACAGCTTTGATCTCAGTGCTACATTTTACAAAGTAGTAAATATAAAAACCTGTTATATGCATTGTTGTGTAATTGTAAATTTAAACACAGATAAGCTTCTGAATGCATCTTTTTACAATTTTGCTTACATTGCTTTGGAATCACTTCCTGAATGCGCGTTACACATAAAGAATAAGCTCTGGTGTACATGGCGTTGGATTGTTCCTGCAGTACCTACAAGTGTATTCTTGTTCAGCTCACTCCTCTACGGCTGAAAACTGAAGTTATATTCTTGGGGTGAGGAGAACCGAGTTGGATAAATATAGAAATATAGAGCAAGTAGGCTGTTTTAAGGGGCCAGAGCATGTCCTGCCTTTGGCAATATTACATTTCTCAGAAAGTTGGTATCAGCAGTAAATTATAATGACTTTCCCTACCTGGTTTATGGACGTTGTCCAGCCTTGGAACAATGTAGCGGTTGTTGTTCTATATACATTTGAAACAGATAGCTCTGGGAAAACCCTGAGTGTCTTAATTTCTGATTTAGCATTCGTTTATCATAGCACTAACTGCTTTATATTGGTTTATCAAAGGTGTATTCTGGATGCATTTGGCCACTTTAAATGCTGCTCGTATTGCCCTAATAAATGAGCCTGTTAGAAATTCTTTAATGGTGTTCTTGTCACTATCGAGGAACCATTTTGATCATTTATTTTCTCAGTTTGCTGAAGACTTGGTACATCAGAATTGGCATTTCATGTATTGGAAGGCTTTATTCCCTGAAGGACTGGGTCTGTAAAAAAGAAAAAAAACATTACTTTGTATTTGCCAGGTAATTTTTTTTAGCAATCTGCATGCATCGATTAATCTTCCTTTATGTCATGTGAATGATAATAATGGCCCAGTCTTACCTTTTTGGATTCATTAAAGCCTTTCAGAAAAACATTTGCTGTACCGAAACTGACAGCCGGCTTCTTGTGCAAAACTTTTAGCTGGTTTGGGGTCTTTTTCTACCACAGCTTTGCAGTTACTTTGTGCATGAGATATTGATTCATGTATTGATATTGATCTCTGTTTGCTGAAAGATCAGATCGAAAAGTGAACTAGCCATTTTTGGTACAACATTCCACACAGATTTATGTGCCAGTTTGTAGTTCTTAGTGACCAAGTAGTTGATTGTGGCATTGAAATATTCTGTGCATCTTACAAAAATAGTAGGTTCTTGCAAAATAGTATGCACAGTATGTATGCACTGCAAAAAATTACAGTAAATGATTTAAAATATTAGGCAGGTTGCAGTTTCTGGATTGTAATGGTTTTACAAACCCCATTTTTTGTATTTTGTCTGTCCACCCAGAAGTGGAGTCTGATGGATTAGGTTAGCCCCAGAATGCTTTAATGTCCTGGATAATTCCAGCAAGACACCTTCTATGGTTCCAATTCTGTTCTCGTTTACCTGACACCCACTGGTGTATTTCCAAAGTATGAAGTCCATTAGGAAGAATGGGAACACTTCATAATAAGCACACCAGGTATACAGACTCAGAGCTCATAATAAAAAGCTACACAATATAAAGGAAACTATAAAGTGGTTTAACCCAACCAAAAAAATTCAAACAATGGCGGCACATTATATTTTTATACCCCTAGTGGTTGAAATATTTGGTCAGACACACACGCACGCACACAGCTTGCATTATATATAAGATTGCATTGTAAGAATTCACTTTTGTTGGCAGATTCTGATTCATTCTGATATTTTGCTTTTGCCTTAGGTATTTGTTCCTGAATATGAGATCTTTGCAATTAGTCAAGAATTATCTAAAGTGTATGTAATTCCAAGCTTTTGTTTTATTGGGATAGAATTTGAATACTTTTCCTATTTCAGGTTGTATGTGCTTTCTAGGTAGTTTCACCAATTCTATATTCCTGTTGACCAGTAAAGAAAGTGACAGAAAATCTGCAATGTTATTACTGGAATTGGAACCATTGGCTTCCATTGTGGACCTTTAAAAAAATTTCAAATTCCATAGCTATACTTGCCCTTGGTACTTTGATTGATTTATCCAGAACAAGAATGCAGCTACTATACAGAATTGGAAACTTTTGATGTCAGCAATTGGCAAAGTAATAAAGCATTTCCATCATCATGTCTAGGAAAAACTCAGCAACAACAGCCTTCATATTCTCTCTGCTTGGATTTTCTATAAAGTGCACCTGTACACTAGGACGCCTTAGCCGGTGCCAGAACAGCATTTGGTTTGTTTTCAAAGTAACCATTGATGGTGTGGCACAGTAGAGTTTGAAACAACCAAACAAACCCTCATCCTCAAAAAAAAACCCCAGTTTTTTAATAGAGCCATAATGATCTCCATACCTTTCCTGTTAGTGGTCTAGGGGAGTATGTCAACTAATATAAATATATAGTTCAAAAGGAAATTCTGGAAGCAGGGTTCAGAAATATTTTGCATATGATGGTATAAAATTCTTTCCAGTACAAATGTGATTTTTTCAGAAGCACTTTTCTGTATATGGGAGAAATGATTGCACAATTTGAATGATCATATAAAGTGAATGTTTATGAAGCCTAGACGATTACAATAAAAAGCAGCTGCATCAGAAAATATCCAGGAATTGACAAAACTATTGGAAATAAAATATTTTGCTCTTCTATCATTTTAAAGACTTGCTATGCCATTATAAGACAGACTAAACACATTTTATTAGCATTTACTCTGAAATGTTAGCCATTGTTATCATTAAGACTACGGGTATTCCAATAAATGTTAATCAGTTTGTAGAAGCTGTAGTAACGCATAAACTTTTTCATTTAGCCTGCACTTGAATGTTAATGACTTTAATTGGTGACACTTGGTATTCGGTAGGGAGGACATACATGGCAAGATGTCTATTGTCAGACATATTGGTGTTCCTGGAGTCACAAGGTTAAAGCTTCCTGTAAGTTTCCTTTTCCTGGGGAGGTTTAAATCCGGTGCAAAACCAGTGGATCCTCCTGCTGATGACTGCAGCAACAACATGGCAATATTAATGCTGCTTTAATTGCCACGATATTGCTTCACATTCACCTTGAAGCTTCTTTAAGGTGTCACTTCATTTCTCTGCCTTCTCCTCTGTGTTTTGTGCCGATGTTGGAAGCTCAGTCACTGTGGGATTTGATGACCTTTCACGTCCAAGCTGATCTGCAGCATTCCTTGTCGATGGAACTTTTACCATGCTGAGCTGCTCCTCTATCAGGGAATTAAAACACCTGTACACAAATAAACATTTTGAAGACTCTTCCCCCCTCGGTCTCATTTGATCTCTGTGTCTTCTCATCCAGGTGTTTTTCCTGCAAAGTTTTATCACCCTCACCTGCTAGCTGTCAGGATTTTCTGCCATTGGTGCCCTAGATCCCCTGTAAACAATTTCTAGTATCGTTTTTTTTTTTCTATTCCTATAAGCAGATTTAGACATCTCTGCATATTTCAATCCCACACACTGCCTTGTGATACGATTGTGTGAGTTTATCTTGGTAGTAGGAGAGAATCTGTGCAAGGGAGGGTTTGACATTGCTGGATAGAAAATCTTAATATGTAATGATTCGCAAGACACCACCATTCACCATGTTAATGCTGGTTAACTTGTGATGTAAAAATTATATACTGCATAATGATGCTCAAAGTAAGCATAATGATGAATATATGTATGTATTGTTTTTTCATGTATTAATCTGTCATTCTCTTTTCAGCAGACTGTCCGAGGACGCTGGTAGAAGTGATTCCTGGGACCTCACGGCCACAGGCCAGTCTAAAGGCAAGTAAAAAAAAAAAATTTTGTTTATATGTTTACTAGATATTTATAGGCCAACTGACTCCTAAAAATTTAGATATATTTTATATACCAAAAGCCTTGAATAGGTTAATACTTCTCTTTCTTGAATGAGATGTTCTGTCTAATTGAGCTGAACTGATGGAGTGAATCCTCAGTGGGAAGATTCGGGGTCAATAGCTTTCTCCGGCCACACCAAGGTGTCTAATAAATCGCAGCGCCTCCTGGGGACAGGATGAAGGCAGCCCAGCCTCATCTGCCATTAGCAAAGGCTTGACTAGCTGTGATTCAAATCTGGCTATTGATTGAGAAGGAGCTGGGAGGTGAAGACGCGCTCGCCTTGTTACTGCCGAGAGCCGTGCTGCAGAGTGCCAGCTGTGGACAGAGGAGGGAAGATCAATACAGCACAAGTGGTTTGCTGCATGGCACAAGGAATATATCTGTGCTGTGCATGAAGGATAACCCGCAATTGTAGCCTAGTGGCTCGACAAACAAATAAACATTTTGCTTTGAGCATTCTGAATTTTCACGATGGCCTTATTTGCCAATATTTGACCTGTCTACTAAATTGGATAATGCAGTTTTACATATCCTGTGCAAAATATATACATTCCATGCTTAATGTTGGAAACACTTCTAGCACTCTTCTACTTCTTTTCTTTGCCCCTTGTGTTGTAAAAATTATATAGGTGTCATTTGTGTTTACTGAAAGCCCTTGCTGTTGTTTATTCATGGACAAAAACGTCAGTAGCCTTTTAGACATCAAAGACTGCAGTGTCCCGGCTTTGTGTATCAGAAAACTATCCCCAATTTGCGGCTGGGTTTAGCAGTGGGCGTATATGGCTTGATCCTTGTTTAGGTGGAGGGAGACTTAGCTGGCAGCTTAAGTATTTTTGAGGCACTTTAGTTATTTTACTTCAATTACTTCTATGTTGGCCACAGATTTAATTTTCATGTGGCTATATACACCTATAAAATGTTTTTCCATAATATACCCTAGGAGCAGAAGTAGTGGGGAATCAGCAGGTCTGTAAGCTTTATGTGGTTTATTTTTTCCATCTTTTTTGAATATAGACAACATGGTGAACAGCTAGACCATTACTCATTTTTGTCCATTTATTTTTGTGATCAGCTTCTTGGCTTCCAGCTTTTTATTTTAATTCTTCAAACATTTTCTTTCCCTGCATTTACTTTGTCTTCTCATGCTAGTGGAGGCATCTTGCAATTTTGTAGGCCAAAGCAGTATTCCTGTGCGAGGCCTCCGATCCATATAGAAATAGTGACTTTCAGTCATGCTTGAATAATGACATTGATTTTCAATAAATCAATAAGCCGATTTCACTTGAATATTGATGCAGACCACAAAATGGGAAATGGATTCCTCTGCTGCACGCAGATTGCATCTCCATCTAAACGTTACCTCCGCCAAGCTCACAGGTGTAAGGCAACAACTTTGTTTTACCTTTATAACCAGAAAAAATGAATCAAGTACTTTTAAAGCATGTATTTGCAGGTTTTTTTTTTTTTTTTTTACTTTTTAGCATGAGGTCAGTCTCTGGGTATATTGGGGAATTTAATCTTCCTGAGGGACCATGGCCTGGAGTTGTTAGTAGACAAAAATGCTTAGACAAGGTGTGACAACAAGTGTCTGTGCAATTTTTAATAATAATAATAAACATTAACTAGCACCAACATATTACACAGAGCTGTACATTAAATAGGGGTTGCAAATGACAGACAGATACAGGAGAAGGAGAGGACCCTGCCCAGAAGAGCTTACAATCTAAAAGGTGGGGGAAGCAGCATACAATAAGAGGGGGGATATGCATTAATGGGTGAGTAGTAAGGGTTTAATAGAAGAAGACGAAGAAGGTGAGTTTGAAAAGATGAGGTTTAAGAGCTTTTGTAAATGTGTGTTCATTATGGGCTTCAAGCTGACCTGCACCGAGTCATGGGATCCTGTCTTTGCTAATCTGCTTATAAAAGCGCCTGTTCTCTGCAGTCCTTTGGCTTCAATGTGCCAAACTAGTATATAGGTTTCATGTTATGATTTAGGTTTATGTTCTTGTTGGAGGTCTGTGATGTATTTACATAAGGGAAATCCGGGCCACTCTTTTTAGGGCAAAAGTCCACCATGTTTATTGTGCTTCTGGGTATTTAATTCTACATACTACTTTAAGGTGTAGTTGGCTGTTACATTGTAGGGGTAGCCCCACATGAAAGACATTGGACACCATTAGGTCCTAAATATCACACAGAGCAATCTTATTCCTGAAGAAGGGTCCAGAATCTTTTTCTGTAAATGTTGAATGAAATGCTGCCTTTTACACTGTTCCTATATTAAAATAGCCTTCTCCATATGGTAAGCTCCCCTTAAAATGGGAATAAAGTTCCACTTTAGGAATCCAAAATCAGGCAGGTCATTATTGCAGGAAGGTACAGGCGATGTCTCTTCTGCAGTTTTCCCTCCTACCTGATGGCTCCGAGTTTCTGGCAGGAAGCTGAGCTGTGCGTGCTCGGCATCAGCTTTGATTGCCAGGATACCCGGCAATCCGATTTCCTCCCAACCAATATGGACGAACATCGTCTTCTGGAATAGATAAAGATAAGGCTGGCACCCTGCGAGGAAATGGCTACAGGTGAGTAATGTGTGTTTAGTTATGCTATTAAGGAAGTGCATGGTTATATTTCTTGAATCCCATGATCTACTAAGGAACTACATTTTCTGGAAGCTGTGCCCAGAAAAAGCATGTACAAAATACTAGTTGCCAATATTGCCTGAGGTCTACCTGCAGCTGAACTATTCCTCATACCTGACTCATAATACTTAGCCGTGTAGAGGCAGCCATTTTGGTAGTGGTAGGGTTATACTCCCTCATGTCAGTCATTGGCAAGATGAGCAATAAGTTATGTCCCCAAATCTGGTGAGACTAGCAGACTACAGATATGCGACTATAAGACCATAGTCAATGAAGTGTTTTGGCACGCTCACATTATAAGTGCTCGTTTTCAGGGGGAATTTAAGGCAATGAGTAGGCAATGGCTGGAGTTGTATTTTTGTTATATTTTTCTTTTCTAACAAGCATATAATGCTTTATAGTAATTTTAACTGTAGAGACTGATGAGAAAGAATATTTGACAAAACTTTCATCTTGTTACTGTGTGTAAAATGCAACCTTTTGTCATCATACACAAAACATGATCATCTTTTGAGCAAACAGTCGTGCAGCGAGGTTGCATGAGCCTTGTTTCCACTGGCTAGAAACATCTCCGGAATACTCGGGCATGCTATAGCTTGCTCTGTTTTGGCGTAGACCAGACTTGTGTCCTGCATATTGTTTCTGCTAAGCTTTAGAGTTCCCTGATCAAAAGCATTTCCTTGTTTTAGACATGAACATTGTCCTAGTTATGACATCAGCGACTCCAAACAGAACCAGCCATCCATTTCTTTAAAGGAAATGAGACAGTGAAAATAGCCTAGCTTGAGTCTTCCTAATAAGTGTAGCTCATACTAACATGTGATCAAGGGCAGAATGCTGTACGCTAATTCAGAAATAAAAACCATATCGTGCAGACAAGTCTAAATAATTTAGGAGACAAGCATGCAATAGCAGACTTATTTCTATTCTCTTACAGGTTGCCTTAAACTAAAATAGTGGAATTGACCTTAGCTGCCTCAGGAAAATATTAGTTAATGTTTGAATACAATAATAGTAAGCTATCTAACACCAATGTATTTTCATAGTGTTGCAAGAATTGTTCTCATTTGAAATGTATCTATTGGTTTCATTTCTAATTATTTGCGAGGGCTATCTGTTCAGAAGAGATATTTTGATTCTTACTAGTGGCCATTGCATCTGTTCACCTGTTTAAAACATACGCATGAGTTCTTAATTGTGTCTCTGACTAACTTATGTCTTAAATCCTACATTTTGCATTATCTTTATTGTGTATAGTGCATTCGATAGGCTTGGTAGCTTCCATTGTACTTGACATGGCAGCCATGCAGACCTCAGAGCTTGAATACCCGGATCTCCCCACCACAAATCCTAACTGACAATAAATATTGTTGCTTTTACTCACCTGCTTCTTCCAAAATTATTATATTTAAGTGCACTGATCATTTTAAAGAGACATATTTTTTTCTTTGCGTTTTAAATACTTTACATCAGCCATGCCACTAGGCTAACATAGACTGATTGCATAGGCTTCATTTTTGTCAAAGCAGTCTGGTTTAAAATGGGAGCTGCAAATCCCTGTGGTAAAATTATGTGCTGCTTCTAAATATTTCTATTTTTTTTCAGACAAAAATGGAAACTAATGAATACAATTTTCTATAGATAGAACACATGTGACAGATTCAGGCCCCAGAGTGCACCTTTTTTTGCAATACTGCATCCCTGAATAATGTGATAAAGCTTCTAAGGTCTCTTTGGTATTGGTGTCTCGGTGAAGCTCATCTACATGTACAAGGAGGTATTTTTAAAGGGGAAAATATATAATGGGTTTAGGGGAAATGATCTGTGAAAGCTATGTTTGTAAAAGACCAGATACCAGTATTGGATAGGCTCCATAAAACAAATCTTTTCTCTATTATTACCATGACTTGTTCTGCATCAAGATTCTGTGATCCATGTAAAAGAATAAGTCCCAGATTCTTAATAACAGATCCAAAAAAATGAAGCAGAATTTGGGAGATCGCTGCACTGTGCACCTTGGGAAGCTCCACCGAAAGACTTGGCATCATACAGAATCTGTAAAGTGCTGCATAAAGCATCATCATTATATACATGTTCACCGGTGGTGGCAAAGATTTGATAGGGCACGTGGGGGCACTGAAATGCAACCTACTTGCAAGTGGCTTTTTTTTTTTTTGCCAGGTGAGTCAACAAGGTGTCGCTATTTTGCTGGTGACACTTTTGACCACCTGCGGATGTTTGTAAGAGATTGACATCTAAAAAGGCACAAACTCTGCAAATCAGATATTGGTAAATTCTTGGCTGTGACAAGATCAGAAATGTGACCCTTATGCTACAGAACAGGGTGCATAGGCACAGAGAGTGCACTGCAAATGATCATTCAAACCATTATTGTCCATATTTCCTTACTATCTTATCCCTGTTTGACAGACTTTCATGAACTGAACATCTCTCCCGGTTTGGAAACATTCCGCAGACTTTACGATCTGTCGGACAAAAATGTTTGCCCAGCTCATTCCCCCCCGTTGTTGATGAAATAACCCACGTTCCTAAAAAGAAACGGGGCACATACCCAAGGTTTCTTGGTGATTTTTTTTTCTTGGCCATTGAGATGAAGAGATTTGTTTGGTGTGAAATTTTTTCTGTGCTTGGCGGCTCCAGTTGTGAAATTCCCCTGTCCAAAAACTTCCCAAAGGCCACTTATAGTGTGTGATTTCTAAGCAGTTTTGCTGTGTGGTAAAACGCCTACAGTGAGAACATGCTTGTGGGTATGATAGAGACATTGTCAGCGCCACTGGGGCAGAGGTTAATGTAAATGGTGAACTTTGAACAGCAATTCATAATATACTGCTGTTTACAAATGTGGGAAATACCACAAATGGTTTCTAGGAGTTTTTTTAAATGTTTTTAAAAGCCAGACTCCAAAGTCATACTGCCACATACATAATTGGTGGGGAGCCGAGGTTTTCTTTCTTCATGTTGAGGTGCATCGATTGCCCATTTATATAGAACAGACTGCCTAACACAGCACAAACAATATGCGTGTGTTTCAGAACATTGCATTGTAACGTGTTCAGATCCCTAATTTGTATTGATTAGTATACAGAAAATAACTGAGTGTTCTGCCTGTTTTTACTCCTCTCGCTAACTAGTTTTCTTCTCATCCCCAGGTTTCCTCATGTCCGTGAAGTGTCTTTCGTGGCTTTGCGGCTCCCCACCTTCGGTGTGGTCAGTCGCTGCGATTCCGACCCCGTGATTCCCTCCGACCGTAGTGCCGGACGTCATGAGCATTGTAATACCTCTGGGAGTCACCACACCAGATACATCCTACTCAGATATGGCCGCCGGATCAGAGTAAGCTCAGTTTTTTTTTTACTTGTATTTGCTCCTAGCGTCATAAACGTCACCGAAGCAACCATGCAGATATCTGAAATTGTGCTGAGAACTTAAGTATCTCTTGAAGCGAATCCTTTATAGAGGTATCATATCCGTAGAACAGGTTTGTATTAAGGGTTCTGACTGGGTGAACAAGTGCTACACTTTGGCTACGTACACACGTGCAATAATTTTGTCGCTGGAAAAGATCTTTCATGATCGTTTTCAACAACAAAAGACTGAAAGATGCATGAATGAATGTTGTACATACAGTTCTATGAAGGGAGAACGACGGAGCGGGACCCCGCTGCTCTCTCTCTCCTTTACTTTCCTTACCATCGTTAGGATTCACAAACAACAAGCGATGTACACACGCCAGATTTTTGTCTGATATCAGCCCTGAGGCGATTATCGAACGAGACCCATCTGTCGTGTGTATGTAACCTTTGACTTCCACTCCAATATAGGCGGACAAGGAATTATACAAGCCCTTGTTTTAGGAAGCGTTCAGAAATGTTGCAGAAATTTGTTAAATGTCTGTGACCAGGGTGCAGAAATGTCAGACTCTGATATGGGTTTTACTAAAGACAGGTAACATTGTCATGCAGCAAAACTTTTAACAAGCCCCATGCTTGGCTTTGACCCAAAAAGAAAAAAAGTAAACCTAATTTCCTGACAGGTAAGGTTATGGAATACCTTAAATAAAGGAGCCCTGCCTTTTTTTTCTTCTGTTTTACCACTGGTAAGCTTTCCCACTGCTTCCTGTGGCAGTGATGCCATCGGAAGGTAAGAAATTGCTAGCAACGACACCAAAAAAAAATTCCTGCACTGGTTTTGACCACGGTTCCTACTCAATAAGCAGTCCGGAAACACATGGAAACAATATAAATGTTTCATCAGCAATTCAGGTTAATTTGCAGTGCCTGTAATTTGCAGATCAGCATATAAAGTTGGTAAGTTCAGTATTACAAATTGCTGTGTGTAAGAAGTCTACCCATCTTGTATGCTAGAGATACTGAGTTTCTTAATGGTGAAAATGTTGGCATGGGACATTTCTTCTTTTTTCTGCAGGACGTTCACTTTTATTGGGGGGGAGTTTTATAAAAAAAATAATCAAAGGGCTGAAATACTTTTCTGGGGAAAATGCTGCTCCAGGCTCTGTTTATTTCCAGCAGTATATATGGACACCCCAGCACAAGGCTAATTGATTTCTGTCTAATGTAATAAATGGCTGATCCAAATTTTAAACCATCAACCTTTACACGCCTGAGTACCATAGCACTTTGCTTAAGGGAGCCTGAAGATGCGTTTCCCCCCCTTTTAGTATGTTCTACTAATGTGTACTGATTCATTCAAGCAAGGTTTACTATTCTTTTATGTTAATGCTTGGTGTAGTTTACTTTTGGTGTACATGCAAATCAGAAAACTCCTTTGACTTATGATGTTATTGAACAGGTTAGTTGATTGAAGTCAGTTTGTTTTTTAGTGTTTTATAACATGGGAATTACTTTTGTTTAGGGTAAAAACTGCAGGAGCTTGTAATTATTACATTTGAGAACTCATTTAAGTGATGTACTTTTGCTTTTCAATTAACAATAAAATTTGTTGTTCTGTTTAGTCGGACATTCTTGGTAGACAAGTGATGATCAACAAGCCTCAGGTGATTCACGAATGAATGTTTGTCTCAGAGATTAGAATTCACAATCCTCCTTCCACTGGTGTTTTGAATGTTTCATATGTATCGGTGGGAAGCTTGATTGCAGCCATAGACCAACATTCTCAGCTGTCTGCGAATGTTTGGAAAGCTGATTTTGAGTTGCTTTGTTTTTAAAAGGACAACTATAATAAAAGAGATAATGAGGACTGTGGTGCTGACCACTTTCTTAATGCTAAGGGCCTGGTCTCCTTGTTTTAGTATGTTCTGAGTTACCCAAAATTAAAAGTATCCAGAACGTCTAATTTGCATGCTTGTTCAGGTCAGTACCTTAGCGAAGACATTGGATTAGCATGACAGCCAGACTTTTGCAGAAGAAATAGTCAGCAATGGCAACCCGAATATTCTCCCAGTACTGGTTTACTTTAAACCACTTCTGGTCAAATGCAAACCTAAGCTGCGTGGGAATATTGAACAGGCTTACTTGAGTATCACAATAGAGCAGGTTTACCATTCTCTCCAATTCCCTGTCTACGCTCTGTTCTTCATGGCAAAGCTCAATTTAGTGGCAGGACATAATTCCTTTTATACCTGTGGTATACAAAAGCTTGGGCTGTGCAGGTCTATTGAATTGAAATTAGAGGAGTTGGGTATAAGAAGTGGCTTAGCGCGATATGAAGTTAATGTCATGTCGAACTTTGACAAATATTTATCTTCTCCTTTAGCCCTGAATCAGTTGAAGCCAGTCCAGCAGTTAGTGGAAAAACTATTTATGCAGCCCATAGTTATCCAGGCAGCCAAAGCCACGGATACCGAGGTCTACCCTACGCGGTAAGTACGGTGCATGGTCTGTTACCCTTATTGTCTAAAACTCACCACTAATGTTAATATCTGTACAAGCTCCTTTACATTTACGAACATAGTTCTTGGTCGGGCCTCACTATTTGTTACTCTTCCCATCCAAACTAAAGTGCTTTACAATGAAAGTTGTCCAAGAATCATGTGCTTAGCCTGTATTGCCTAGATTTACCACGGGGGTTACTTTTTAAGGCAATCTGAGAAGTTTGTGAGCTGTTCCCTTAAAATGAGTTGCATGGGTTTTATTCTTTGTCACAGACCTGAGACATGCATGCTATAAACAAGTGTTAGTTTCGGAGTTCTTTAAAGGTGAGGTTATGGCACCCAACATATTTCCATCCTATAACCCAGAACAGTAAGAGAGGGCCATATTGTATTTACTTTTAGTTTTTGTGTGTTGGACCTTAAGACTAAAAGCCTCTCATTCCCCACAGGATCACAACTACGGAGCCCCTCCACCTCCTACACCCCCTGCATCTCCACCTGTCCAGGCCATCATTCCCCGTGCCCCAGAACTGAACGGCATTCATTCACCAGAAGAAGAGAATTCTGGGGATAGCGACAGCTCTTCTGAAGGTGAAGGAATCAACAGCTGGTGTCACTGCAATCCCTCAGCGGATGGATTTCTTGTAAAGTGTGAGAAATGCAGGTAAGTCTCTTTGGCTGGGCCAATCAACATATGCAATGTGTTTTTATTGTACATAAATTGCAGGTACTTACCACTATTTGTGGTGATTACCTATTGTAGCAGAGTTTTATAACTTGAATTTGTTTTTTCTTTATGGTTAAAGGGGTGTGAACCGAGGAAAGGTGATTCAGCTGAATCGTAGGAAGCAAGACAATGTCTCAGGTAAGGGCTCATTACTTGCAGTAACTCTTTCTCAGGAGCTGTATTCGTCTTGACGGCCCAAGCATTCATACACTTTTGCATTTTTTGGTGTCTGTCTGGAGATTGATCGGGACCTGGGTTTTCCACCCCTTACAAATCTTCGTCCATGAACATGTAGTTTAATGACAAAGCTTCTTTCTTACAGTACACTTGTGACTGTACCAGTTCAGAAAAGGACATTGTACAAAAATCTAATTGCTGAAAATGATTTGGATTGATATGGGTACACCATTTTAGTTTATAAACACCTATCACATCTATTAGATTATTGGAAGTCTAATTCCAAACCTAACAGCCTGCACTTTTCAGTGAATGTTGTCCACATGATTTGGAAGTGTCTGTGATGAGTGCTTTTTCAGCCAAAAGAGTGTTAGGGTACTTATGGTGGAAGAGAAAACATGGCTTATAATCAATATTCCAATATATCTTGGAAATCCACAATAGGGTCAGGGCTATGTGCAGGTTCTTTAGTTCCTTCACATTAAAGTCAACAAACAATCTATTTAATGATGGCTATGTGGATAGAATAGAAAAAGCCTTCCTCCAAGGTATATTTACACAGATTTCCCAAATGTTTTTGTATGCTGTAACGTTTAAAGTTACCTTGTTTTTAGGATATGAACATAATGATTTGAGTGGGATTTCCACATGTTTTTGGTCAAATAATGCCCTATACCGTATACTGTGTAGCTTTGTAAAATCATGATGCGGTCATCCTTTACAACTTTTATCTATCATAGCCAGTTGAGTTTCATTAACACTAATAGGACTGATAGAGCCAGCTTCTATTGTCTACCTCCCATTCCCAGTGATTTGCAAAAAGACTAGCTAAATTCTGACTCCCTGCAGTAAACTGCACATGTAGAGAATGGAAGCCAGGGTGAGATAAATAGGCCATACACCTTTTGTTTTAATTTCTGAAGGGTTCTGCTTATTTCCAAAGATTTTTTGTTTTATTTTAGGAGGGGAGAGTAGTGCTACAGAGAGCTGGGATGAGGAGCTGTCTCCATCCACAGTGTTGTACACTGCCACCCAGCACACACCCACTAGTATCACACTCACTGTCAACCGGGTCCGCAGGAGTAAACCCAAAAAGAGGAAGAAAAGCACAGAAAAGGCTCGTAATGCTCCAAAAGCCAAGAAAATAAAGGTATGGGGGATTAGTTTGCTGTCCTTGAGCTGTAAGGGATATATATATAACATAATGGTGTGCTTAGTGCATCTTTGAGACAGTTCAGAGCAATTTCTTGGCCATAAACTGACATTGAATTTATAACACTGATGTCCAAAGTCCAAAAAGACCTACATATTTTTTTTTATAAATTTATTGGGTGCCCTGACTTTTATTTTATTTTAATGTTTTTTTTTTCTGTGTAGGCATTCAGAGAAGGTTCTCGCAAGTCATTACGAATGAAGGTGAGTTTCTCAAGTTTTTTTTTCTTTAAGACATCTTATACACGTAGTCTCCATTTACGGACTAACCTGTTTACTTAGCATTTGCACTTATGTCACCCACTGTCAGGTGCTGCACAGAATTTCTCCTATGCTCCTCACTTAAGAACTATGTCTCAGGAATGGAACCTGGTCATTAAGCGAGGAGCATCTGTATTCACAAATAATAGGTGTTGAACAAGTGTAAATATTGAGCATCATTAAATGTAACTCGTGTAAATACCTAAATCTGCTTTATAGCATCTCTCAGAAAAAATAGGAGCTTGATACATGCCAAAAAGAGAGGCAAAGATGGACCATCAGTGTGTAACTCGTTAACTGTAGAGTCACAGACTGTGTGTAGAGAGGTGATTAAGCTGTATTGCCTTGAAGCAGCAGAAAGTCACATCGCCAGCCTGTCCTTACAGTTGACAGGGCTGTGTAAAGTTGGGCAGTAGGAGAAAGTAATAGAGATCCTTGGGCAGATTGTACAGCTGCCATATATGTGTCGGCTGGGAGTTTTGAGGATTGCCTCGGGGTTTAGCCTTAACTCCTGAATTGTCTATTTTTCATCAATCAGTGCTTTGTCAGAGAAATCTTTTTATCTCCACAAATTCAGCTGTGCGATAAAGCCTTTGGTAAATTAAAAAAATGTCAAATCAGCACATGCACATAACTTACTAGATATGTTGTGCAAGCTACATGTGAACATATCAGTCATGAGCCTCAGCCTTTGGTGCATTTAACATACACTTAACAATTCTGGTCATCCATCTATACTTCATCATAGAGAAACATAGAAGGTCTAGTAGGTTTGGGTAGCACATACTATGCCACATCTATCTATAGTAATTAATGTGAACCAGCTTCTGTCAACCAGTATTTTGTTCCTTTTTTGACATTCATTTGTGTTTCATCTTTTTTAATTTTGCATTTTTTGATTAACTTTATGCATACTTTGCGTTATGTGAAAACTGCAGCATCGGAATCTTGCTCAGCAGTTGTGCTGTAATTTAAAGAACCGGTGGCTGAGCACCTACAGCATTATTACATGGATTGAGTTTTCCCTCATACCCAGTCGCTGTTCTGCTTCAGGCCTCATTTACATACAAAGCGCTCTCAGAATGTTCTCTGCAGTAGTCTGCTTCTGCTTGCAGTGATGCCGATAATCACAGCAACTACAAATATCTAAAAACCCTGTCCAAGAAATAGAGAATCATGCCAGAAAAGCTGTATAGATTTTAAAGTATAGACAATAATTCACAGTTGTCTCTATCCTCTGTCTTCCATCCTCATGCTTTAATTCTTTGTGTGTGTGTGTGTCCACAGAAGTGCTACTGTAGTTAAATTTTCTTTTAGATCATGTGGAAAGCTGAGTTGGGTTTACCTGGGGAAGAGAGGGCAGCAGAATGCACTGTGGGAAGAATGCAGGCTGGTGGAGCTGAGATACCTTCCATAGTCTTGAAAAAGTTCATTCCTTATCGGGTCAGCTATTTTGGTGCCACAAAGGGGACCTGTACAATATTAGTGCTTGTGTATGGCTAACTAGCTGAATGGGACAATTCGTTTTCTCGACAGAAAATGCTACTTTTGCAGTAGGTTAAAGGAGCCAAATGCTGTTCAAGGAAGCAACCAAACAATAAAATTGGTAAATTCTTACCCCAGGACTACTACTTTGTATCCATTCTGGAAAAACAAAATGCAAGTCACATGGTTTTCAGCCAGTGGCTGGGGAGGTAGTATCTGGAGTTCTTTTACTGCTGTGTACTTTTGTAAACTCCTGCTACATTAAACACTTCATGACTTCAAACTAGGTATGCACAATGCTTGATTTCAGTGTTCCTATTATTGGCACTGTACTTATTAATTATTGGCTATTGGGATTTCATCAGCATTTTGTTGATGTTTATATTTTCTTTGGGTTCTACAGAACTCCCCTTCTGATGCTCAAACCTTGGATGAGAACACAACAGAAGGCTGGGAGAACCGGATAAGGCTTTGGACTGACCAGTATGAGGAAGCTTTTACAAATCAGTATAGTGCTGATATGCAAAATTTGCTGGAGAGTCATGTTCGCTCCAGTAAAGAGCTGGCAGGCAAAGCAGCCCTACTTGAAACTATAAAGAAGACTGATTTGTCCTGTAACAACACAGTCTTGGGCTCACAGATGCAGGTATGATATCACAGCTTTCTGTGTAATGTTGTAGAAGTTTTTGTATATAGGCTGTTGTACCTTAACTATATTGTTCTTGTTACAGTTTCAGCTGGGTAGAGTGGCACGTGTTCAAAAGCATCGCAAAATCCTTCGTGCTGCAAGAGACTTGCCAGCAAACACTCTGGTCATTGAATACCGAGGCAAAGTCATGTTACGACAGCAGTTTGAAGTCAATGGGCACTTTTTCAAAAAGTAAGTTTCTCTCTGCTGACATTTGGTTTTTTCTTCCCTATGCTAAAAAGTGCAAAAACCTCAAAGATTCAAGGCCCTGCTTCTTCTCTCCCAGCTGGTGAGCTGCTGTTCTTTAGCACTCTTGGCTCTACCAGATCCAGCAAAAAAAGGTTGAGGAATAGCTGGTTGAAATCCAGTGCCACCCTATAGATTATTGCACTGACAGAAATATGATCATCACTGATACTTTCATAACACCAGTTGTCGGTCATGTTGATACTATGGCTTGCCGTCTCATAAGTGGTATGGAGATTGGCAGTTTCAAATTTACTGCCTGTATGCAGGCATAGGGAAAGTCCTAAACCTTTTTTCCCTTATTATCAGAAGGAGATAAATTGTTGCAGTCTTTATATTTCCCTCAGCTTGTTCTCCTTTTATTGCTGAAGTGTTTGTTGTGTTTCTCTAGACCGTACCCCTTTGTTCTATTCTACTCGAAATTCAATGGCCTAGAAATGTGTGTGGATGCGCGTACGTTCGGGAACGATGCCAGGTTTATCAGACGGTCCTGTACACCCAATGCTGAGGTAGGCAGAATCACATTGTTTCCCTTATCTGTGAATTCTGTAGGATTTGCAACCAGCACAGGGGAATACCAAGAAAAAAAGTATATAGTGATTGAATATTCTCTTCCTAATCTGTGTCATTTCCAAATGTATATGGCTGTGGGATTAGTGTTACATTTGCAGACTTAGTGCTATATACAGTGATCAGCTGCAGCTGATCTTTGCAGATGTGAGTTCCTTTTCTATCATTTTGTTCCACTGGTAATTAGTCACTGTTTAAGACAAGTATGCAGATCTGGTGATCTAAATTTATTGCAAGCCTTTTCCAGGTTAGTGATGACAACCAAACATGGGGAAACTTCATAAGTAAGCTATCAGTGCCAAACCTATTACTTTAGATTAGGTTTCTTTTAAAGCGTATTTAACCCATCGTTTTGAAGCCACAAAGGTCCTTTTATCCCCAGCAGCTAATAAGCAGTATTCAAATGCAACTGTCCAAGTATTATAGCAGTCTTTGCACAATCATTTTCAGTTTGAATTCATTTAATTTTCCTGGAGATTCATGAGTCAGTAGCAACTTTTTATTTTAATCCATTAGGTATAATGGATGTATCTGTATTACTTGTCAGTAGTGTACTACATGTAACACATGATTACTTTATCTAGGTTCGTCACGTGATCGCAGATGGGATGGTTCATTTGTGCATTTATGCTATTGCTGCTATTGCGAAAGACACAGAGGTCACCATTGCTTTTGATTATGATTACAGTAACTGGTAAGTGTGCGTTAATTTTGAATGTCAATTTTTTTTCTTTATTTTACTTGTCATTCCAGACCGATTCACATTTAACATTTAGAACAGATTGGGCTGTAGTTTTACTTTTTAAAGTGCTTTGGCGCGAGGCACCATGGATATGATGTCATCGCTTAGAACAAGAACATTTTCCCTCCACCTATTTTAATTTCAATACCATGGAAATGTGCTTCAGCTTTTAGTGGTCTTTTGCTCATGATCTTGTAAATTTGTGCCGTCTATGGAAATTCTTGAAGTAGCAAAGCCTTTTCCAAGTTCAAAGGAGGCTGAAGTTCATCTTTATTTAAAATCTTCAAGTTTCACAAAAAGATGCATCCTAGCAGCTTTCACATTTGTAATTTATGCGTTAGGTAGACTATTTCTGATGCGATTTTCTGATAAATCAGCGTGTGACCTATATTTCAGTTTTAAGCTCAGTATTGCAGGATATAGACATGAGCCTTACATGAACCAAAATCTTACCAAATCCATGTAAAATAACTTGAACCACAATCTCAGTTTTTTTTTGACACAACAGTTACTCAATTATTATTTTTTTTTTTTTGCAGTAATTATAAGGTGGATTGCGCATGCCACAAAGGTAACCGGAACTGTCCAGTTCAGAAGCGGAATCCTATAGCCACAGACCTGCCACCACCGATTCCTCCATCACTAACTATCGGAGCAGAAACAAGGCACCGTAAGGCCAGAAGACGGGAGTTGGAACAGCAAGGTTATATGGTGGATGATAACACCAATAATCAAAATGATGAAGTGGCTGAGGACCCTGCTGCAGATTCTGCAACAGGTGACAACGAGGTAACGAAAGAAACATTTTTTTTTCTTCCCCTCTATTTTGGGTGGGTTTGGGACAACTCCATGGCCAATGATAAGCACCATATTCTTCAGGGCCTTAATTGTATCTTTGCATATTAAAGTTGTGTTATAAGGGATAACTGTAGACCAGTTTTTATTAATAAACAGGATTTATATATCCCCAACATATTACATGTTATTTAAATGTCCTTGGTTCGCCAAAAAGAAAAAAAATGCTGGCTGTCCCACTGCTGTTAAAATAAATACATTAGTTGTTGATATATAGTGGGAATACTGGTGATGCCAAACCTTAATTTAAAAAAAAAAAAAAAAAAGCAGTTTGAATTTCTTTAATCTAGCAATAGGTCTGCTATAAATGTGGTGGCGTACAATCTAGTCTGTTGTTGTTTTAAGGTGGAAGGGGAGGTTGCAGTTAAAGAAGAAGAAACTAAAGAGGAGGAGGAATCTGGACCTATCATTCGAACTAGAAGGGTAAGGTTCCCCCTTTTTAATGTAAAATATCATCACATAGTAATGAGCACTGAACATATTCATATACATGTAGCACGCAAAATTTTGACTTGAACAAGGTAAAGTAAATGATTTCGGCTATCTATATCACTAAATCTACTTCTTTTTTTTGAGTGCTCAAGTTTTCTCTTGTAAGTTGTAATGTTCAGAATTGCGAGCGCATTTGTTTTAACTGCTGTATCTTCAAACATCTTCTTTTGCTAATATCTTTTGCTTATAAGTAAATTTCCTAACATACATAATATAAAAACTAACTTTATTTGTAATGCCATAGTCAAAAGAGGAGAAGAAAATGGAGCCTCCCCCCCAAATATTGGACAGCTCTGATAAGAGAAGGCGTCGCAGAGAACAGCCACCTGAGCCAGTTGCCCCTGAGCCCGAAGCACCTTCTGTCGACCAGGCAGCTTCTGATCCTGCAGCTCAGCCTGAAGAACCAGAACCAGAGAGCTCCGTATTACCAGAACCTTTAGCTACTCCCACAGTTGGCGTTAACACCAGAAGATCATCACAGGCTCTGGTAAGGAGAAGCAACCCTTATGACAGAATTTTATATAGTTCGTTAAAGTGTTAGTTGTGTATGCGTCACTTTAAAATAGTAGCACTGCACAACATAGTTTACGTTCTGAGTTTAAAGCTAAACTCAAGACAACTTCTAAATTCACATTTAAAAAATATTGAGGACGTTTTTACCATTACTAAAGCCTAATGGTTGTAATAGGAATGTATCAGCGTTTCCCTCTATATTGCAGCCAATTACTCAGTTAGTGTTTGGGCTCTTGGTTTGAAGATCAGATACCATGGAGATCTCTATTCCTCTGGCTCTGGTAATCTGAACATTATTTTAGTGATTCAAATTAAACCAAATAAGAGATTAAGGTACTTCAACATTCAATTGCAACAAAAACTGACATCCCTCTTTGTTTGGCACCGATGAATAACACTCCTGCAGTTTTCAGGAGATACATTGTCATTGGCTTTGTATGTGGCACCACCATATATGGAGCTGAGCTCTACACTATGCTCACTACGCTTGTGTCTGCAGTCTAGAGCAAAAAAAATGAAAAGCCCCCAGGTGGCAAGGCTTTATATTTTTGACAAGAGACATACAATTAGCACTACCTCCTGTTGCCTTTTTCAGGTTCACTTTATTATATAATTGAACTGGTAAGTTAAGAGTTTCTATGGCTTTTTTGTTGCTCTGTAGTAAGGATATCTTTTGCTCCAAGAACTGTTTTCTTGGCTTCAGTGAAACACAAAAATTAAATGTAAAGGAAATATATTTAAGTGGTACAGTGGTAGTATTGACATTGTTTGCATACAAAATGTTGTTCATTTCATATCTTGCTGTTGCTAATTACATTTTTGTGTTTGCAGGAAACAATTGCAGAAAAACCAACTCCTAAATCCGTTACACCAAAAACCACAAGGCCACGGCCAAAAAGCCGTATGTCACGGTACCGAAGCGCTTCTGCTCAGAGGTTAAGGAGGAGGCAAGCTGTGGCACAGCAGGTGGAACTGGCACCCCCAATGGCTGAGGAAGGAACTGCAAGTTCAGGAACCACAGAGCCTGGAGCTTCAGAAACTTTAGGGACAGGTGATGTCCCTCAAGGGTCAGAATCTCCTGCAGTAACCCAGACAGCAACCCAGCCAACTCGTGCTAGCCTTAAATACCATAAGACTAAAAAGGTTAGTAGTAATCTTCTATCCAGAATGAAAGTCTAAAATTCTTTCTGATAATGGGAAATATTTGGCTGAGGAATTTATTTTAATGGATGTGTGTGTTTATTAGCTATACTTTTTAGTAGTAAGAAAACCTTATCTTTTTTTAATGTTAGATTTTTGATGAATGTTTTGTCACACTTTGTGTCTTTAACAAGTGACTATATCTATAAAGGTTTAAAGCAGTGCTTTGCATTTCTGCATCATCAGCTCGGTTTCTAAAAAGCATTACCAAAAAGCAATTTACTGTAGGGATGCATGGAAGATTAGGGGCCAAGTACCATACTACAGCAAAGTGCACCCCCAGTTTTGTCTAGATTGGGGGCAGATACGCATGTCAAGCATTGTTTTAAACTCATGTCCTTACTCAAATGGACGCTAATTGACATGATCTGTTTCATTATCTTTACCTAAGCAATCTTTACTTGCATCCTGTTAGCTGTGTAGTATCCTGGAAAAAGATTAAACTTTCAGGACAAAATAGTAACTGGATTTACACAAATATAACAAATTGTGAAGTGTCTGTATTCATTTTTTTGCCCCTGTTTTTCTGCAGTACCTGGTAACAGAATGGTTAAACGACAAGGTGGAGAAGCAGGACTGTCCCATGGATCAGCCATTGCGGATCACCACAGATCCCACAGTGTTGGCAACCACCCTTAACATGCTCCCGGGGCTGTCTCATTCCCCTTCTATCAGCACAACTCCCAAACACTACATACGCTTTGTTTCTCCTTACATGCCTGAGAGGCGGAGGAGACCCCCAAAGGCGGATGGCACTTATGGATCATGTAAAAAGGTAGGTGTGCTTTTAGTTGAGGGCCACACTGAATTGGAGGTTAGGTCCCATTAGACAGTGACCAGAGCAAGTATTTTTTAGAAATGTAGTTTATACCATGTGTAGGGCTGATAGAGGTTTTCTGGTCTCTTCATGCCATATTCACTTGAATACATTATTTTACCTTGTTTTACTCTTGAAAATGTGTGTGGTGTGAACAGGGCTTGAGTACATAATGATGTATAGTATATAGCATACATAGATCATTTAAAGTGTTTGCTTTGATTTGTAATGCATCTAACTTTACGAATCTCATTACTCTCACTGCTAGCGCTGGATAAAATTGGCCTTGGAGGAGGCGGTGACGCAACCAGCCTGCTCGGTACAGGAAACCCAACCTTTATACCAAAGCAATGAGAGCAACAGCTCATCCAACAATGGAACCAATACAGGTATGCTGCTGCCACCTACCAAAATTATGTGACTATTGCATTCTTTAACACTAGGTTGTTTTTTTTCTTTCCCCTGTAAACACAAATATTGTGTAGAAAAACTGATAACTGTTTTTTACAATGCTGTGTTTTATTAGCAACATTTTATAGTCAATACATTTGTGACAAATAAGGATTCTGCTTTTTTTTTTTTTTTTCCTACTTGCTTTAGTCCAGTCTGTTATAGTCTGGTAAAATGGAGCATTTCCTTACTTGTTTGTCATTCTTACAGAAGTTACAGCCCCTTTAAAAAAGAAATGGAAAACGAAATACATCCTGGAAGAAAATTCTGCTATGGTTTCAAGCCCGGTGCCATTTCCTCCTGCTTTCCCAAATTCCATCATCACAGATTCTCTCAGTCCACTGCAGACCACCCCCAGTTCTTCCCTACCTGGTGAAGAGGAATCCCGATATGGATATGGACTCATGTTCTCTCCCATCCCTTCTCTAGCTGCTAGCCGCTGCAATACTCCACTACAGTTTGAGGTACGGGATAGTAGCCTTTTGCTGTTCTTAACACTGTATAGTCATGGTATAATGAAGGCATTTCATCACAACCTACAATTAATAATGTTAAAGCCATCATTAGAGATAGGAGTTTTTGTTTAGTTTATGTAGACTCTTTCTTTCTGGAGTAGGTGTTGCACTTCTTCCTAGTGCCAGCCTTTTGAGGAGTAACATTGGACCTTATGCATGAAAACTAGAGATGGGTATTTTAAGTCTATTTTTTTTTTTGTAAAAGGGCAGATGCAAAGAACTCGCTTTCTTGTACTTTTATGCAAATACCTCATCATCTCTGATATTGAATGTATTTGTCTGAGTCATACAGTTTTATGTTTTAGAATCTCTTTAAAAAAATGACTTGTGAATCGACTGTATGGCATGGGCTTGTCAATGGCATTTGTTTCTGATCAGATTGAAACGCTTCTAAGATCATTCGGCGTTCATTACAGGTGCATATGATCTGTTTAAAACAGTCTTTGCATTTTCATAGAATTGTAAACCCATGCATGAAAATTTCATTGACGCAGGCCTGTAGACAGTTGAGTGAGTTGGCCTCCAAAGAATGAGAACTCCAACCTTCGCATATCAGACAAATTCAAATATGATGAGCTGCATGAAGTTGCATGGAGCATGGAAAAAGTTCTTTCAATAGGTTACAATTGATGTAGTTCTGTAAAACTTGCAATTCAATTGCCCCTCATGAAATTGATGTTTTCCTGACAGAATTGGGCAGAGTGGTGCGGACCATACTAATTCAAGCACTGCACAAAATCAGTATCCAGATTTATTTGCATTTCTGGTTCATTTTTTCTGCCATGATTTGCATGGGGTACATTTTCTGATTTCCAGGGCTGTAAATACATCCGATGACATTTTCATTTATCTTGAAAATGGCAGAATATAAATTGTTCATAGTCAGTTTTGCCTGAATAAATGGCAAATTTCAAAAAGCTGCTATGCAGGTCTAAATTCCTATGAAGTGGTCATAATTTGCACCTTCTGTCACTGCTGCTTGGAGCACTTTCTTTGCTATGTATCAGTGTTATTGCTAAATCTTTATGTATTTTATATATGTGCTTTCTCTTCATACCATACGTTTTGGACACTGGTTGCAAAAACATGCAAATCAAGCTTTAATGTAGTTTTAAGCCAATAGTTATGACTATTCTTGCCGATTTGTTATGATGAGAGAGCACTGTATTTTTTAGTTATTTTTGGCTAAATGATAACCACAGCTATTATGACCTGTTTTTTACCCTTTAACTCTTGTATTTTAGTTTCTGACATGGCCTAAATAAGGTGTTGGTTTCTTAAACCCAGGCTGGGCACCAAAGGAGATATTTGCCACAGTTCCTATTAATAAGACTGTCAGGGGGAAACTGCTGCAGTGAAAGGCAGTCCTGCAAAATTTTCTGAAATAACTAAATCTTGGGCTTCCCTGATAAAGTCCTGTTGAAACACCAGTTGAGAACCTTAATTTATTACTCCTGTAATGTATTCCTCCAGCAGTTGTAGTTGCAAATGAAAGCTTACATGACATGACGTACATGACTGGTAACATGTAATAGCTGTGGTTACATAATGTTTTTTTTATTTGCTGTTGTGCTTTTTGAATAGCTGAATAACAAGTTGCTTTTCCCTCCTCTAGAACATATCCTCCCCCGAGAGCTCCCCAGCGCATAGGCCCGAGTCCCTCTCACCCGAGGTAGTTATTGCCAATGTCTGATGCTTTAGGTGTTCATTATGTGGGCAGTGGATGTACATCTCTGTGTTTTCTTTTAAAATTTCTCATCTAGATGATAAACATTTCCATGTGGAATATTTTGAATACAAAAATAAAGGGGTACCTAGTTTTGTTTGTGAGGTCTTTAACAGTCCTGTGCATCTCTACCATGTTCTGCTCAGTTGACAAAGGACACAAAACTTCAATGCTTGTGTTCTGTGCTAACTGGATATTTATACTTTGGGTCTTGAACTCCAAACCAGCTAAGGATAAGCCAGGCTGTGTCTCTGTGGGGGAAAGTTTGCTCTTTTGTCCTGGTATGGTCTCCAAGATGGGAATATTATTTCTTTGTTGAGGATAACTACAATTAAAAGGTATATAAGTGAGGTGAGGGAATAAAAGTTCTAACCAGATTTTTTGTTTTGGATATGTCCCTGCTGAAATAAATTCCATGAATTTCTATGTTGTCTACTGGACAAAAAAATAAAAATTTAGAGCCACTAGGTGTATAAACCACAGCAGACTTTTTTAAACATTTTTATTGCATCCAAAGTAAATAATTTTAGATCTGAACAGGGTAATGCAGAGGATAAAAAATGGCTTGCAGGTCATGCTGGATGTTGAGAGCCCATCACTGCTGCCTGTATGCCTTTTTTCCAGCTAGTGTAACTGCCTTAGCCACACTCTCCTGTTTTGTGAGGGCAAAGGTAGGTACTTTTTTCCGACTGACAAAAAGCTATAAAAGAGTATTGTAGTTTGCCCCCCACTGCTGCAAGTGGTGCGTAATGGCAGCTGTGCACCTGCCTACCTGCCGCTATATTGTACGATTCCGTGCGCCCCCCCACGGCTGGCACCTTGCCATCTGCTAAAACACTAGCACAGCAGTGCCTGCACATGTGACAGCTGGCAACAGTGAACAGTACCAGTAAACCCGCTCTGTTGATTTGCTTTGGTGTAACATTTCCCAGAAAGGCAGTGGTTCCTGGCATGAGGAAGCGGTAAAGGCACTGCAACCTTCACTGCCAGTGTGAATTGGTCTGTGTGTATCCAAGAAGTGTACACTGCAATAGTTTGATCACTGTTGGAAATTGCAAACATATACTGTAAATTTGTTCAGAAAGTGGTAGAGACTAAAAGTGGACAGTGTCTGATTGACCTCTTATCACCTTGTAATGCTTGCATGTAGACACGTGTGTTGTAATGTAGTATAAAATATGGGTGCTTTTTATTGCAAAACTTTCTTTTAATTTTACCCGATGCACTTTTTTTTTTTTTTTTTTGCTCTGCATGGAAGCTTGCTACAACCTAAGAAAGCAAATCTCTTTAGGTTTTTATTCTTACATTTTTATAATAAACTCCTAAAGTATGTTGTTTAGAATGAAGCAAGGGTTTGAACCCCTTTCCCTTTTTTTTTTTTTTTTACTTTTCTCTGTTCTTGCCAAGGATATTATTCACTTCCTGCTGTCATAGGACAGGAGTCAAAATTTGACAGACTGTAACCTTAAGTCCATGAAACTACAGGCAATACTGGAGATTAGTTCTTTGCCCTGTGCATGCCTTTTTGGCACATCTTCTACAATTCTATTGCCAATTAGTCCTGAAGCACCCCCATCAAGCAAGTTAAGTCCTTGATTGCATTTAATACTTGCCTATCATACTACAATAATTTATGATTTCTGTCAATGGCCTAGAGGTTGGAGGACGTTTCGCTTACGAAAAACGATTTTTGCTTTTGTGTAAATAGCTTGAAATGAAACTAATTTTATTTCTCTTCTGTTTCATGCCCCCATCAATTTTACTTCTGATCTCTCAGCCCTGTCTTCGGCCTGAAGTTGATCTGGTGAAGCCTGCTTTTTTGGATGTATCTGTGGAAAATAGTCAAGATCAACAAACTGCTGTCACCACAGGCCTGGCCGATCTTGCTGCTCAGTCACCCAGCACATCTCTGCCGTACGCCAGCTTATCGGAGTCCAATATTCTTGCAAAATCTGGAGAAGGTTCAATGCTGCTAAGAACGTCAGAACAGACTTTCCGGACTGAGTTCAATTTAATGTATGCTTTCTCCCCTTTGAATGCTATGCCCCGGGCAGACGGTTCGTTGCGAGGCTCACCTCTTGTTGGAGAAAGAAAGCCTTCCCAATCAGATATGTACTGTGGCTCTCCAGTGGAGGCCTATTATGGCAGGGCAGGTCCTGGACTTTTAAAAGAATCCACACAAGGATCTTTGTCTCCATGCAGTGAAAAAACTTGTGAGGGCACCCGATCTTCTCAGAACCCCCCACAAAGGAAAAAGGTAAGGGCAGTTACATCGGCTTTCATTATCTTAAAAGGTTGTCGATTTCATGAGCCATTTCATTCAGGTAATCCGGTACAGGTGAATTGACATGATCCTCCTGCTCATTCTGTGTGAATCTGATTGGTGGGATTTTACAAGCTCTGGTAATAGCATTATTTTTGTGCAGTGCTAAGTTTAAACATTCTTATTTAAATAATTTCAATGTTTGATGGGTAAATAAAGCACTCTTCAAAGTGTGGTTTATAAAAGTGGGTGATGTAGGGCTGCTTTTCAATTTGGAACAATGGATCTGTTTAAGTTAATGCAGTGGTTTATGATTTGTTTTGTCTCTGGACAGGTGTCACTCTTAGAATATCGAAAGAGGAAGCAGGAAGCCAAGGAGGTGACTTCTTCCCCTAGTGGAGACATAATACGCTGCTGTGTTGGGACTCCAACTCGCCAAAGCAGCAATGGTTCAGTTTCTGACACAGACCTGTCTGCAGGGTTGCAGCTTCAGGTACCATTGTCCCCACAGAGTGGCTTCTCTTCTCCCTCCCATCCCTCTATGCCTCAGATAGAAGATATCAGCCCTACTGAGATAAGGACAGTGAGCTCCAGTCATTCTAAAACGGTGGAGAACATCAGTAGTCGCTGGTAAGTTGTAATGACTTGATTTCATTGATTACTCATCAATGAGTAATCAATAAGTGCCTGGTCATAGTGGTAAAGGTTAAATGCAACTTTTGTCACAAAGTCTTTTAGATATAAAGCAATCATCCTGAATTTAATGTTAATTTTTTTTGGTTTGTAATATTTTCCAATATTTAAACCATGCACTGTATGCATTGGCAGGATGGTTCCAACATCTGTGGAGCGACTACGTGAGGGGCAGGGAATCTTGGAGCGGGTCTTGCGGAGTGGGGTGAAGGTGCCGCAGAGAGGAGAACGATCACCTTCTAGAGACAGCAGTCTGGACAGAGAATCTGGTATCTAAGAACACTTCTTGCCTTTGTATAAACACATCTATAAATAACATTTTTATTGGCATGCAAAATGCATAGAAGGAAAGCCTGGCTCAACAGTAATTTTATTCAACTAATAAGACAGAGTTTTCTTATCTTTTCTGCTTACCATCATAAATAAGACCCACGTATTATCTGTAGCAGGTGTGCTGATTTAGAGGGACTGAATTTTTTTTCCGCAGTGAGGTGTTTTTGTATTTTTTTTTTTTTTTGTTTCCCCCTCTAATTCTTCATTCAATGACTAATGCAAGACTATTTTTTTTAATCACAGAGGATGGAGATGCTGAGGGGATGAATGTGGCTGTTTCTAAAGGGCCAGCTGTCTACAGCCCTTCCAGATACAACTATCAGGTAAACATGTTAAAAGGCCCTAAAACAACTCTTCCAACCACTTTCAGTCCCAGTAATATGCTCTAAAGGACAAAGGCAGTCCATACCATACAAGATAGTGGTTAGATGTCCTATATATGTTCTAGTATTCAATATTTGCTGCTGGGTAGAAGAGTATTTAGGGAACTCTCTGTAGTATGTATCTTACAGGTGCTTAATTTAAATGTATTATAACATTGAGTTTGATTATATAGAAAATCTCAGACTTCTAACGTTCTGGTTATTTCTGTTTATGGGTTGACAACAACTGTTTCTCAGTTGTGCTTCTGTGTCCTCCTCCCTATCACATAATCTCTGAGGAGCCTATAAGCAGCTGTGCTGGCACATGTGAGCAGTTGTGTGTAGTCAGCACTAAAGTGAATTATTGTAGACACGAAGAGGTTGAAATCAAAGCACTGAGAGGAAAATATAGTAAAAACAGGCATTAGCATGAAATAAAGGCAATTGATTGGTGCATGGATCGAATGTGACTACATTTATTTTAAAGGTTTTGTTTTAATTTTTATGTCCTATGTGAAAGATTTTTTTCACATCAGTTGGTTATATGCATTTTTTTTCTTTTTTTTTAGGTAACTGATTATAGATGATGTTTTAACTGATTTTTCTGCACATTGCTCATTTGTGTTTTTTCCCCTCTTTAGTTCCTGCAGTGTGACAGTCCTCAACAAGAGACGATCAACCTCATCTCTCAAAGCTCGTCACCTTTCCGTGGTCCAGCTGCTCAGCCCAGCAGTTACAACTATAGGACACTGCAGAGGACAGGACATGGCCACAATGAGTCGTCTGTCATTTCCATGTCCTATTCAAGTCCTTCCCATATTGCTTCCACAGACTCGCCCAGTACCCAGTGTTCGGGGAGCTCTGGGCATCACAACAGCCAGCAGCTTTATGGGAGCAATGCTGGCACATGCCAGCCAAGGAAAAGCTTCCATCACCGAGGTTCCAGTCGTGAGGCAAGTCCAGCCCAATTGCTCAGGACAGACTCTATACCCTCAGACTCACAAGCCAGCACTGGGGCTTCTGGCAACTCCACCCCTCAGGGGTCCAGATCAGACTCTCGGACTTTAAACATGTCAGGCTCCAGGATTTCTGCTGTGTCTAGCCCACAGCATTATCCACAGCGCACCTCTAGTGTTCACCAGTACCGACTGCAGCAGATGCAAGGCTCAGGAGTTAAAACACAAACTGGCCTTTCCTAGGACTGCTTAAGAGGGGGGAACAGCATAGCACTATCCTGTTCAGCCATTTCTAACATCTGCCCAAAAAAAAATAGGGTTGGATCAAGAGGGTGGTACAGACCCGCCCTTGAGGAGCCTGGTTGGGCGGGTTTTGGACTGAAGAAAAGGTGGAGGCTAAAGCTGGCTGGTAGTATCAGCTCCCACTCTCTACACTCACACGTTGCAAGAAAAGTGAACACCCTGAGATTCGAATAAGTTGTGTAGATCTTCAATATCATACAGTTGCTCGGTTTTTCTCTGTATCACCAGAAACCTGTAGTCACTTGTGCAGTAAGGACAACTTTTATATGAATAAGAAATAAATGGTTGAATTTAAAGGGCAGGGAGAAAAGGGGTTTAAAGAAGCACCTATATTTGTAGCATCGGGATATAACAGGTTTTTTTCTCTATTTTTTTTTTTCGTGGGGCGGGGGGGGTGGTTAGGGGTTCCGGGGTAGGGGCCTGAACTATACAGTTTGGCCAATCATTCCTGAAACACACAGATCTGTCCTTCATTCCTCCGTATTGGACACCGTCACTGCCAGTTGCAAAAGGTGACATCTGTAATAGGGGTTCTTGAAAGCAAGACTGTGGAATTTTTAAAATTTATTTTCATGGTATGGTTAAAGAATTAAGGATAGACTGTTAGAAGTCATGTCAAACATGGTTCATCACAGTTTAACCTTTTATTTGCCGGAAGGTTTTGTTAGGGCTTGAAATACAACCGATACTGTACGCATAGCAAGATGTCACTTCTCTGTGATACGTCTTGATGTTAAAAGTAGCCGTTCCAATACAAGCATTACCGAATGACTGTCACTTATGTATGCAGTAGCCAGTCTGTAAGAATTTGTGCTTCACAAACATAGTGATGTGCCTGTAAATTCGACCAGTCTGATGGATGGTTTGGCTGCTTTAGGTTACTGCAAACCATTACTTTTCTCTTGGGAGATTCTCCAGAAAAGAAACTTTTCGGTAATAGAGGGGTGCAGTCCTGTAATTTATAACGTTTACTTAATACCTAAAGGCTTTTTGCAGAATGACGGGGTGTGCTTATGTAGGATCTTCCAAAGGTCTGATCAGACTAGCAGTCTTTAATATAGGTGATGCCAGACAGCATCTCATTTATTCTGCAGCTATTCAAGAACTAAAATTATACAGCACCCCCCTCATGAGAAGTGGAAGTTTCTTGGAGAAGAACTATAGGGCCTATGTCAAGGGGCTTTGTTCCTTCAGGTGTATTCCATCTTCATTTGATGTACTTAAAGATCTTTCAGTGTTCACGAACCGGTGCAGGTTGACTAACTTCTGATCTATATTTAACCATCCATTCCTATTGCATATTTTCAGAAAACAAGCCGTTGTCATGCAAATAAAAGCCCCATTCACACAGGCTCTTGGTGCAAATGACTCATCAGTGCAGAATTTGCTAAAAATGTTGATTTTCTTTAAGAACAGGAGACCGCAAAGCCCTCTTGGCTGTGGTGCCTTACACACACCAGATTTTTTCTTCTGGACGGCTCCTTCCAACTCTACAAAGTTTGTCTGTGCCCCCTCTGTCACATGCAGTCATCCTGTGTACAATCACTCTGATCTGATCTCAAGCCAGTTGATTATGCAAGATTACAAAGGATGACAAAGCACAGCGGCAGTGGGGACATGGCATGGACATCAAACATGGCCAAAATCCAGAAGGAAGCAAACCAACCAAAGTATTTGGACAATACCTATGTGTGTAATTAACTTGTATTTCATGTTGCAAAATCTGCACTGGAGATTGGTTGTAAGTTTAAATACAAAACCATTTTGTTACTTTGTGGTTAAAATATTCTTGCCATTAACCTCATGTGCTGTAATCAGGGCAGATCTGTGTCTAAACAATGTAAAACAAGAGCAGAATCGGTTACTGTGTATTTTAAGTAAGAAAAGTCAGCTTGGCTGTATATAAGCTTGATTCTTTGTAACAACTGTACATATTCTAAAGCAGGTTTTCATGTTCCAGGTAACTGCTGCATTGTACTATGCTGTATAGTAACAGGCATCCTAATGATAACCTATATTTTTGTATGGAAAAAAAATGCCCTTTTTTATTTAAAGTTTTGTGCTTAAAGTTCTGTTCTTCACATGTATTGGGCGGGGCTCCCAAAAAACAAAACAAAAAAACACAAAACACATGAAACTTTTGTGCTTTATGTTGGCCATTTAATATATCGGCGTTGTATTTGCACCAAATTTGAGACAGGTTGAATGTTGTGTATAGTAATTGCTGATAATTGGGATTGCAGCTGTATGCAAATACTACAGTGTATCTACGATAAAGCAAATCTTTCTTTCAGAGGTTTTCCACCCTATATGAAAAAAAAAACTGATGTGTGGACACAAACTGATCATTTAGGTATCTCCCTCTCTGACCCCCACCAATCAGCTGTGTTCTATGTGTAAAAGTTGCTTGATATCTTTCACTTTTAACATAATTTTCAAGCCAGGGCTTCCTAACACACAGCAAGCCACTAATTGGCTTCACCATTCTGGCATGCTTGGGAAGTAGTGTTGATGTTTATGCTGTAGCTTTAAGTCCCTTTTAAGGTCTTGTGGCTTTCAGGCTCCAGTGCTACAATCTTGTTCTAGCCTATACCAGGGGTCTGCAACCTGCGGCTCCGGAGCCGCATGCGCCTCTTCAGCCTCCTTGTTGTGGCTCCCTTCGGCTGCCGCGGGGAGATCTCTGATGAGGGATCCCCTTCCTCCCAAGACACTGCGGAGGAGGGGGATTTCCTATCCGGTGTTCTAATGAAAAAAATCTACCAGTGAAATAAATCTACCACGGGGCGTGTACAAATGGGTGTGTACAATGACATCCCCCTCCTTTGAACCCCAATTCCTCTGGAATGGGGAGATGTACAAAACCAAAAATGTAGGTGCAAGTGGGGGACACCTGTGACTAACACCCCCTAAAATTTAATTGTTAGGCTATCATCAGAACATAAAGAACTCTGCCCATCAAAAATATCTACCGTTAAACATTGCTGGAGGCACCTGAACCCCAATTTCTCTGGAACAGGAAGGGGTACAGGTGAACAAAATTAGAGGTGCAAGTGGGGGGACACCTGTGGCTAACACCTCCTAAAAACTCCATCCATCAAAAAACCCCTACCCTGTTACACATTGTTGGAGGCTTCTAGCACCTAAACCCCAATTTATCTGGAAACGGGGGTACAGGTGAAAAAAATTTGAGGTGCAAGTACGGGAGACCTGTGGCTAACACCTCCTAAAAATTCATAAAAACTCTGCCTATCAAAAAAATCTACCCTGTTACACATTGCTGGAAGCATCTAGCATCTGAACCCCGATTTCTCTGGAACGGGGGGGAGGTGGTACAGGTGACCAAAATAGAGGTGCAAGTGGGGGACACTTATGGCTAACACCACCTACAATTGAGTCGCTAAGGCATCGTCAGAAAATAAAGAACTCTGCCCATCAAAATAATCTACCCTGTTACACATTGCTGGAGGCTTCTAGCACCTGAACCCCAATTACTCAAGATTGGGGGGTACAGGTGAACAAAATTAAAGCTGCAAATGAGGGACACCTGTGGCTAACACCCCTTAAAATTTCATCGCTAAGGCATCGTCAGAACATAAAGAACTCTGCCCATCAAAAAAATCTACCCTGTTACGTTAGAAGCCTCCAGCTAATGTACCAGGATGATACGTTAGAAGCTGGAGGCTTCTAGGGGCATAGTTCAGTGTTTAATTTATTTCAAAGTAGGCCTACACATGCACACTTGTTGTAACGGGTAAAATTAAAAAAAATTAAAACTTTTAAAAGTTTATAAACTGTGTTATGTTTTGCGGCTCCAGACTATTTTTCTTTAGTGGAAGAGGAGGCAAAATGGCTCTTTTGATAGTAAAGGTTGCTGACCCCTGGCCTATATCTCAAAGAGGAGAGCAGTGGAATCTCCAAAGCTGACCACACAATGTAATACAATTGGTGGTAAATTAAGGCCAGTATCGCACTTTTATCATTGGCAACAACTCCCAACTTGAAGAATCCATACACTCATTTACACAGCATTGCACCCTTGGTAGTCGCATGAGCAACCCTGGCACACAGTATATCTGCTTGGGGGGAGGGGAGGTAGACCTGCTTCACCGGGCCTTCAAGCAAGGAGGATTATAGCAGGTGTTGATCTAGATCTTTCTAGCAATCCTACATTAGCAGGTGTACCCAGTGACGGGATCAGACATTTACCATAGCCTTTACAAGAACAGGAGGGAGAGGGTCTTCTATTTGTTTTGCACCACTTCAGTGATTATTCCTTTTAGTATGGGATAGTCCTGAACCTCCCACACTTACATGGGGTGTTGATGGAAGTAGTTGCTCTCTAGCTGACACTCAACCCACCGAATTTGGGAAAGTTGGTGGTCTGTGTGCTGGGTACTTACATTTGGATCCCAATTTTGTCAAATGATATTCAGAAATCCTGGTTTTAAAGCAAAATCCATACCTGTGTCCTTCTATATACCATTATTAGATGTCAGGCTTGTAAAAATGGGCATCATCCTAAAATGTAGAGGCCGTGATGGGTGCAAGACTTGGAACCAGTAAAAGTAGAAATAGGTCATTTTCATGGTTCCTTTATATACCCCACACTAACATGGCAAACTCCTCTTTAGGGGCTTTTATATTTTTTCAGTTGGACTTAAAGTAATGGCAACCGTAGCCACCACTTTGCAGCACATAGCAGTTTTTTAAAAATTCATGTTTGACTTGCTAAAAATACTCAAATTACGTGAAAATGGATCCCAATTTTATCATTTTAACATATTTTTCAAAAGTTAAGGGCTGCCTTAAGCCTGGACTTTAATCATGAGCCTTCCGCCCTATTCTGAAATGGACCATCTTGAAACAGACTGGTGCTTGACGTATCTCCAACAGCGTTTCCCATATCCACTCCTATTTCAGGAAAAGGCTAGGCCATCACACGCCCCCGGGGGTCCTAAAATGTGACGAGAGCTACAAGCCCCTTCATGGTTCAGTGAAAGTCATTCAATATCTTCCTGAAAAAATTAAATCCAACTCTACCAGCCGCTTGGGTAAACCCAAGAGCATCCAATAGAGCTAACCAATGTTTAGTTTTGCTGCTTATACTTGCTTTATAAAATTGTCAGACCTTTCAGCATAAGCTTATTTTTTATTTTAGTAGCGATGTTGCATATATTAGGTTTGGAGCTATTATTACTCTCCCTCAGTTGTTTACTGTAGTAACTGGCAGGTATTTAACTAATTTTATATTCAACTTGAAGCATTGTAGGCTAGCTAACAATACGGGCGTTATATTCCACGGTGCTACATTACATTTTTTTTTGCCCCCATAAGGCAATGCTGTGATTCTTTATTTACCCCTTCTCTTGCTCCCACACTTTCTCTCTCTCCAGTTCTCCAGAGCAGCAGTTGTGTTTATTTAATTTGGGTTTTAATCTCGTACAGTGACTGTTACAGAGCATTGCCCCCTAAAAAATAAGTTCAAATCAGAAGCCTCTTTTAAAAGCGGGAAGATTTAAAAAATAAAAATAAAATAAAATTCTTTCCCTTCAAAATTTAATTAAACTGCCTCACTTTTTTTCGCCTGGACTTTTACAACTGTGAGACTGGTTAGAGATGGAAATCACGTCACCCTTGTTTTGGGTCTTGTATACTGTATGTTATGTGTGTATAAACATCACAGGGTCTGTATCGCAAGCCTCCACTTTCTGTTCAGCCTCGTGATGTGGAATGCGAGGCTGCAGGAAGGAGCCAACCGCTATCATCACTCACGTGGAGTTTTTACACAATGATGTAACATTTGATCTTTCAGAAGAGATGTAATAATTTTGATAATAAAATACTTACCTTGAGGTTTGGGGTGTCTTGTCTTTTAATAAAATGAATTTACCTGGGTTCCTCCTATAAACTCTTCAATATTCCATAAAATAATAAAAAAAGAATGAGGCAGTTACCAACAACATTTTTGTATCCCTTGGCACCCTGGGACTAAACCTGCGGCTTTTTGGTGCTTGCCATGTTACCAATGACCCCAGCATTGGCAGTGCAGTTTTTGCAAATAGAATGCCATGACATACATGTTCCTAGTCTGTATTATACAGCTCATCTGTCTGTATCCACACCTGTGGCATGGCTGTGATTTCTATTTCCTGTGCCGTAGTCTGAAAGCCTTTTGCAGTAATACATATACTGAACAAGTGTAGCCCCATGATGTCATCAGGCTGCCTCTAATGTGTACGTTGCTGCACATACATGATGCAAACCTCCTGCTTTACCACATCCCAAAGGTTCTCTATGGGATTGATATCTGGTGACTGTGGAGGACCAAGGAAACCTAGAAATTTTGAGATGATTTGGGTGATCCAGCACATTATTCTCCTGGAAGTAACCAAAGATGGGTACACTGCACTACACAGTCATAAAGGGATATACATGGTCAGCAATAATACGTTGGTAGGCTGTGACATTTAAACAATGCTCAATTGGTACTAATGGACCCAAAGTGTGCCAAGAAAATATCCCACCCACACCCATTACACAATCACCAGCAGCCAGAATCATTAACAGTTGTCAGTATGGATCTTAAGATTTCATGTTTCTTTTCTGCAAGAATGTTGCAGCAGAAAGTGACTCCTCAGACCAGGCAAGCTATGTGTATGTGCATTAACAAGCAGTTGAACAGCTGTACCTAATAAATTGGTCGGTGAGTTTTTACAAATGCTACCATTGCCAACGACTTCTGAAATTGCTGGTTGTCATGATAACAGAAGCTGAAAAAGAAAATAAAATCCTGCATCCTCGGAACCCTAAATCTGTAGTTGATTCTGTGGAACCCTATGAAGTATGATCCAAATTGTTTTGTAAATTATCAAAGTACAGCGCCCTTTCTTAACCAGCCGACCCCAGGGGAACCCTCAAAAAAAAAGATCAGGTCTTGGTAACCCACTTTCTAAAACATCAGTGGTTGGTGGGAAGAATGCCACCATTTCAGGCTGCATAAAGAATCATTCGGGTCCCGCTGCTGATTGTAAAGTTGTGTTGCCCCAAAACCATGTAGGCGTCATCTGATAGGACCAGTCAAAATTGATGGAATACTAGGATATTGTGGCTTAGACTCTCCAACAAACTTTACGTAAAGGTCATACTCACATTTGTTGCCAGCCTCCAATTGTGTATAGGAACATAAAAGTAGAAGGCTAAGTCAAAAAGAAGGCATTTTTAGGGGCAAATAGATATAAAGTTAGGTTTGTACTATATGTCTCAATACAGTAACAAGGCACAAGGTAGACTGTTTTTAGGTACTTTACATGATCTCTTTACAAAAAGAACGTAGATTGGTGTTAGTGGCATTAATGTGGTGGTTGTCTTTTACCCAACACGTTTCGCCTACTGGCTTCTTCAGGGCCTTATATTCACTTATTGAGACTTATATTGACATGGATGTTTGGGAACATACTAGAGCATTGGTATTTGTAGTGGATTAGTTTGCATTTTTGGCCGATTGGACTGATGGCGACCTTATTGGTTGGGAATTTAAAATAGGTAACTTGAGAGGGTTCGACAGATCAAACGATCATTGGTGTTAATTGAGCATGAAGAAAAGTATCTGGCCTAAGGAGTAAAATTACTAGCAGCTACAGTTAGGGCCATAAACATTTGGACAGGGACAACTTTTTTCTAATTTTGGTTCTGTACATTACCACAACTATTTTTGAATGAAACTCAGATGCAGTTGAACTGCAGACTTTCATGCTTTAAATTGCAAAAAAATGTGAGGAACTAAAGTTTTTTTTTTTTTTTAACACAATCGCTTGATTGAGGGGCTCAAAAGTAATTGGACATTTGACTCAAAGGCTATTTCATAGGCTGGTGTGGGCAATTCCTTCGTTATGTCATTATCAATTAAGCAGATAAAAAGCCTGGAGTTGATTTGAAAGGGAGGGGGGGGGTGCTTGTATGTGGATGATACAGACAACATGCGGTCAAAGGAGCTCTCCATCCAGGTGAAACAAGCCATCCTTAAACTGCAAAAATGGAAGAAACCAATCCAAGTATTAGAAATGAACATTTTATTTTCAGCTTTTTAATTTGTCCAATTACTTTTGAGCCCCTGAAATGAAATGATTGTGTTAAAAAAAGGCTTTAGTTCCTCACAATTTTATTTTTTTTGCACTTTGAAATGCATATATAACATTTTTTTTCTATTCTGTATGACTTATTAAAGGCACAGGGACCTCAGATGATGCTTTACCTGAAAAGATTGTGCTCATGATATTGTGGATATGTTATGTGACCCAGACAGGATGTAGCATTCTACTGTCCGTAACACTTCATACCCCTTTTTATTCACCCATCGTCCTCAAGACCCCCTCACATCCCCTCATCAGCATTCAGCGTGTTCGGCTCTGCTCGCCCTCCAGTTCACCCACCTCCATACCATGTGCTGACGGAGCACCTCTAGTGCCAGCATCAGCATTCCCATGGCAACCACTGCACTGGTTTCCCTGGTAACAATGTGTGCCTGTAGCACCATCTCCCTGGTTAAATATTTTTTTTTTTGTGTGATCTTTCTTCTGTTTAATCTCTACCTTCGCCCCCTCAGACATGAATCCCTGCTTGCCCACATATATTAAATCTGTAGGCAGTCTTGGAAAAAAAAAAGGGCTTCTGCAAAAGAAATCAAATTGTAACCCTCAACTCCAGAATTTAGGGTCAGGTGATGGAATATTTATTTCATCAATGTGATTACTGACCCATAAAGTTCTGTTTGTTTCTTCTGCATACCTGGGTCATGCCTTCTATGTAAGCATTTTGAAGGCTGTGGGCAGATTTGAGGCTCATTTTGTCATTTTTCGATTGATTTGCATTAAAGCATTTGGAGGGCGTTGGAACTGCAGAAAACTATGCAGCAAATATTCAATTTGGAGCAGGAGAATGCAATTTATATGTGAACCATACAGTTTACTTTACATTTATAGTGCAAATGTAAGTCATTGGCTTTGAAAAACGTTGGCACAGCTTCAGTATGGCAAAGCAAATACCGGATGGTGTATGGTCTATACCAATTTAATGGCAGAGCCTGCTAAATTTATATATATACATATGTATATATATATATAATTATAAAACCCTTTGCGGTCCAATAGTTCTCCATTTGTCCTTTCCGGAGCATTGCTTATGCTGGTGGCATGGGCAGCAAAGCCTTCTGTATTCTCCCCTTCTTTTGTGTCACCTTACACATTCTCTGACTCAAGGGTATATTTTATGCCAATAATCCCCATAGGGCACTTCATAAATCAATGCCAAAGTACTGATGTGCAGGTTTACAGCTCTGACCTGGCAGATGTAATGGGACTAGGAGTCCTTGACTGATGTAAAATGCCTAAATGACTTTCAAATTCTTTTTTTAACCCATGTAAGATGTTCCATTGAAAGCATTTTGTTATATCTGAATGAAAAGTCAAAAAATAATTACCAGAAATCCAGCTTATATCTATTGGACCCCGCAAAAGGTTATTTCAAGCAGTCGGATGAGCAATGTACGTTACAGAACATTACCCCTGGTACGGAGGGGGTGATATTATAGTCCCATATAAGTCCCAATGAGCTTCCTGTTCCAGGGTGACAATGCTGAGGTTTTTTTTTTTTTTTTTAAATACAGTGCATAAAGTGTCACCCCAGGATAGGAAGTGTGTTACTGGCAGCATAACCAATTAAAAAAACACAACCAGCACATCTAATAGGATGATCAGCAGCAATATATAAATGTTATGTTCTTGCGTTTAGATGCGCTTTCTATATCTTGGCTCCTTGCTTGTTTTCCAGTTATTGGGTTGACTATCAGCTCATTGTATAGGATTCCTCCTGGGACTCCATGGGTGATGTGTTTGCTTGCATGCTGAAAAGATAGGGGGCATTGGAAAAATTTCATCTTAATAATCACTGATGCTGCCCGCAAAAACTTAATATGGCACATAAAAAAGTTTCTTAAAGTAGATGTAGCACTAGATATAATACTAAATAGTTCCAGGCATTTTTCATGTGTCACATGGATCAAAGCACTCCCCTAACGATGTCTTCATTGACTTTTCTCACCAGAAGGACTAAGCCATCCATGTTTGGGCATCACCCAAGGTCATCATCTACTTTCTGAAATCACAAAATCATGTAAATTCTGGTGCCTGTGCAGCTCCTAAATACATTCACAAATCAGATCAGACCCCTCTGCAGTTTCCCATGTTGTTTTATTCCAAAGTTACAATGTTGTTGTCTGATCATTGGGGGAAACTTCAGAAATATTTTCTGCCTGCAAGAGATGGATGAATTCCCATCCTAGGCATAATCTTAGCTATATAGATAAAGGGTGGAACCATTTTTTAAAATGAGGTTTCTGTATATTGTTACACGTTGATTGTTCATTGATGCAGATTTGCCAAGTTACTAGTTCCACTTTGTTTTCATTGCTCAATCTAACATGTTTCACTCTGGGGATGCAGCATGTAACAAAAGATGACTGTGACTGGCTGATATGTAGGGATAAGCATGAATGCCTCTGGCATTCCCGCAAAAATTTTCTCGAACTTCCGATGGGTCCGCAAAAATTCGGGGAACCAATTTCCCGAAACCATCGGAAGATCGAGGAAATCATTATGATCCCGGCAGGTTAATTAACCTCTAGTGCCCTGGGATTGCAGTGGAACTGCAGATGAACTCTCAATACAGTTTCTCCATTGAGAGTTCGCCTGCAGTCACAGCTAATTGGAGGCACTCGCGTGGCTGTACTTATCAGCCTGCTGACTGTGGGAACTGAACTGCAGATGAACTCTCAATGGAAAAACTCCATTGAAAGTTCATGTGCAGTTCCACTGTGACCCCCGGGCACTAGAGGTTACTTAACCTCTAGTGCCCCTGGATCTCAGTGGATTCTCAGTGCTGCATTCGTTCCTGCAGCCCTGGGAATCCTGTGTGCGATCCCCGGCACTAGAGGTTAAATGGGGACAAGTCCCCCTATTCAAAACCTCTAGGGCTCTCTGATTGGCTGAGGAAAGCTTTTTTTTTTTTTTTTTTAATTCGATCTCATTTGGCGAATTTACACTGGCCATTCTCCAAGCGAGAACGGCCGAATTCGCAGGGAGATCGAGTTTTAAAAACTCGCTCACTCATCCCTACTGATATGTCCAACATGGGGTGAGGAAAATTGTCTCAGGTGTATGAACTCCATGTTTTGGTTAGGAACTACACTGGGAACAAAAATGTCTTCAGTAAATACCAGAATAACACAAATCACTCCTACTTACAGGCTGAATCAGTGGTGATGAAAATCCACAGCAACCAATCAGAATGAACTGAAATTATGGCTGCAGAGGACTAAAATCTGATTTAATTACTGCACTTAAAACGTCACCATAGCCCTTTTATATTAGAAGCCTGGAATTTGATGCAATCCTCTGCTGGCTGAATCTTGGCTAAGACGCACGCACGCACACTAAATTTATAATAACCTTTTTATAATCTATCATCACTGATCATGATGTTTGCTCCCTATAAATTGGTAGGATTGGCCCACCAATGACTTGTAACTTTAGAACATTTCATTCTGCTCAACAGAGTCCTATTCAAAGGCTGCAGATGACTGAAATGTTATTTTTTTCCCCTCTGCCTATAGTTTGAAAATTCTGGAGAGCAAAAAATGAATACAGCTGGATCAGGGCAAATATAAAACACAAACAGAGCTGGCTCAGGTGTTGTGTGATGGAGTGTGGTGGCTAATGTGTGGACAATTCTGCTGCCCATCTGCTGTCTATTACTCCAGAGTCCCAATCTTCTGCCATCTGTCTGCTCTGCGGCTCTAATGAGCTGATAGAACAATCTAAATATTTAGATTCACACAGCAATGTTATTGAGAGTGAATAAGTGAAAAGTCACTATTTTCCTTTGCGGAGAGGAATGATCAAAAAGCAAGAGATTATTTTCTGGCTAATCTTTTAGCTGGTTCTTCATCTGCACTTCACATAAGGATGTTTTTTCATTTAATGTAATCTGTAAATCCAATTGTTCCCTCTCTGAACAAGCCCTCTGGAGGTGTGATTGGCTTTACCATGGAACATAAGAAACCATGGTAGACCTTCAGGACCCGCAACTGGTTTATGAGATGCCACCAATCCCTATGAATTTCTTAAAGGATGTTCCTCCATCACTTCATCTTTAAATCCATTTGTTCTCTCTCTCCGGACAAGCCCTCTGGAGCAATGATTGGCTTTACTACGAAGCATAAGATGCCATGGTCAACCTTCAGGAATGGCCACTGGCTTATGAGATGCCACCCATCCGTTTGACTTCTTAGAACGATGTTCCTCCATTACGTCTTCCATACAATCCAATCGTTCCCTCTCAAGACAAGCCCTCTGTAGGGGTGATTGGTTTTACCATGAAGCATAGGGTGTCATGGTAAACCTTCAGGAATGGCCATTGGCCAATGAGACACCACCCATCCTTTTAGCTCCTATAAGGCTGTTCCCCCATCATGTCTTCTGTACAATCTACATGTTCCCTGGACAGACCCTCTGTAGGAGTGATTGATTTTACCGTGAAGCATAGGTCAAACTTCAGGAATGGCCACTGGCTTACAAGATGCCACCCATCCTTTGACTTCTCGGAAGGATGTTCCCCCATGGCCTCTTCTTTACAATCCGATTGTCTAGACAAGCCCTCTGATAACCGGTTTTACCATGATGCTTCCCTCCATTTGGACGCCAATCTGTCCTTACTTCCTCTTATGTGTTGTCACAAGAATATTAAACCAATAAGATATAAATATCTTTGTGGTATCACTAAAAGTATAATGCCAGAATAAAATCTGATTACAGCCAAAATGAAAATGAATAATGTCAATAATAATTTTACTTTATTGTACATATATTATTTTCACTTTTTATGTTACACATGTTGAAAAAAAAATTGCAACATAAAATGTACTCATCTGCCCAGCGTTCGTGTAGTCTTTGTTTTTGGTTTAGTATTGTATAAGTTTTGAATTGATCTAAATATTGGGAAACCAGTTGCCGCCCCATTGCACTGAATGGTGGTTGGAGAATGCTTACTCGAAGCCCCGCCCCACCCAATTCATACCTAAAGACTCCATGTTAGCAGTCAGGTCCAAAGATAGCATGGGGATGTCATGAAGTGGGCTAAACCATTTTTTACACAGTGGCCTGTGAAATGTCAGGGATAATTCTAGACATATTTTTCTTCTCAAATGTATACCACAGAATATAAAAAAGCAGTCTTTCAGAGAAACCCATGTGTAACAAACGTGTTTGCAAAAAACAACAGTATAATTCACAACAATTCACAGTGAAAAATCACGGCAAAAGTATCCATGTCCTCAAATCACCTGTGCAAGTCCTGCCCCTGCTGTATATAGCCATGCCCCTGCATAGCTAAATCTCACCCATTTAACCATTTACTGCAAGTTAAATATATTAAAAAAAGAAAATTGATCTGTACTGTGAATTTACCAACCCCAATACCGTGACAATTGCACAATACACTCTTCGGGAACCACTAGGTATTTTAATGAAAGCTTTTGATTTTAAAAGAGTCAAATCGATATTTAATCTCAATCTTCAATTTTCATCATCACCATACTACACTTTATTGCTGTAGGCTGTGTACTATTATTTATGCCGACCAGACCTAATTCAGCCATAGAAAAATCAATAATAAATTGTGATAACTAAAGTTGTTACTGTAGCGCTGTGCACATCATGATTACAATCAAAAATATTGGGCCCTCCCAGATAGATTGACTATCTGGGCTCCATAGGACACGGCAAATCTGGTAAGGGTCTATCTAACTTTTTGTGTACCTGGGGTAAACGGCTGCAGAGCAGATTTTTTATTTGGCAGATACAAAGAATAGGCAAACCTAAACCAAGGCAGAAGCTTGTAATTCATTTAGGGCTCACCAAACGGCATATTACTCTGCTCTGGCAATCAAAACTGACTCCATTGGAGTTGTCTCTTTTACTTGTGCACATAAGAAGATTTTGACTGGTTGTTGCAGCTGGCACAGAGCCATTCATGAAACTGTACCAAAATTTGGGCATAAACTTATTTACTTTTATGTTGTATTTTGGGTAATTTGTTTTCTCCTTTTTTGTGTATTTGTTTTATGTATATGATTGCTTTACTATTTTACTGTCTGTGTTTTTTTTCTTTAGTGAAAGAAAAAGTAAAACATTCAGGTTTGTATACATGAAAATTAAAAATGAGCTTTTGTGACCCTCAGGAACAATGAGGCACATTGGCCATCAAAATGCCCAATTTACCTTGACTTTGATTTTTTTTTTACTAAAATCTCAGAACTTTCACCAATATTTCAGAGATGAAAACTCTCATTTTCTTTTCTGCGCTATTTAAGCTGCTACAGAGGAATTCTGCAAAAGTAGAGGAGAAAAAAACGTATGAAATCAAGGGGTTCTTTTTTTTTTTACTCATCTGCCATAGAAGGGTCAATTTACAAATTTTAGGCCATTCTCTTCCTGTACTTACAAGTCGCATTAGAAACTGCAGCAATTCAGATTGCGGCCGCCTCTTTTTCCCGAGAACATCCAGCATCATTTCTTTTGTGTATACCAATAGATACCCAATGTTATTTATAACACTGATGTCAATGGGTTCTAATACACATTCATCACGTTCTTCATATTTATTGAATATCACATTTATCCTGACAATATTTCGGGTAGTCAGGGGAGGGGACTGAGTGCAGGAACAATGATTGTTGTATTTTGTGTATGTGATCTCAAAAGTGTGAAACACTGCAAATGACAAAAATTTAAAAATGTATTGGAGGAAATTAAAAAAAAAAAAAAAAAAACAGTGATGGCAACACCACAAAAATTCCTTTCCACAACTTCTATATATTACCCACCCCCTTCATATGGCAATTTATATACATTTTATATAAATTCTCTGGCAATATTTTTAATATATAAGCCGATTGGGCTGATCTGGAGAACCATTCATAAAGCTCTAACAATAAGGCTGAAATAAGTGATCTTTTTTATGTTTAAATAAAGTACGCCAAACTCTTTCTGCTGCCCCTTCCACCTGCCGGCCGCGGGCCATTGCTTTGGACCGCCCTTCGCCCCATTTCTGTTCCCCGTGAATAACAAGACAATGCACTCCACTTTTTTTAGAGTCTCTAAAGAACTTGTTAAAATTGCTTATTTTTACCCTGTTGCAAGAAGTTTTCTTTTTTTTTTCTTTTTTCTTTTTGTTTTACGAGCAATGTCAATGTAAAAATAAGAAATAAATAGTTTTCATGGCACTGTACAAAAGGCATTTGCTGAAATCAAGCCCGCGCACAGTTTAGCCAAAGAGGTGCCTGTAAGGCTTCTGTCCATAATGTACAGATATGTACAAAGTTCTCTGATTTACCTAAATGAAAAAAAAAATATTATTTTTTTTGGGCCAGGAGGGGACAGACGTCTATGGAGAGTCGTTTTCAGAAGTAGAAATGCTTTGATTTTTTCTTTATTATAAAATTGGAACATATTTTATAAAGGGTTCTCTTGTAGCACCCTTTTGCAATATTTTCTTTACAGCGATGGCAAGTAGAAAGATGATAGGGTAAAAAGTCATAAATGATCATTGCAAGTGATGGTTGTGTACATCCACGGTGGTGTGTATCTGGTGTAGGGGACAAGTGTGCTGTTGCTGGTTCTTCCATAGCAGAGGGGGGAAGGGGGTCTTGGTTTGGTGGAGCAGGCACCATTTTGGTGGAAGAAAAGCTCACTTCAAGGCTGAGATGCAGAACCAGGCTTCACCGGTGGCAGGGGGTGGAGAGGGGTTCAAGGCAGTGTGGCAGAGGGCAGCAATACAAGAATCGTAGGGCAACAATACCAATGGGGTAGGATGGCTGACAGCCTGAAGACATTCCTGCGTTGGTGAAGGTATCCCGTGTCCCCCTTTGAAATTCATCTATTTAATATCGTCTGTAGAAAGAAAACACAACATTTGTAGTTACAGTAGATTGCAATTGTATGATTTCGGTCCTGCTCCAGTTGGACATTTTTGGGAAATATGGAATGTCTGAGACAG
>NC_092865.1:53593871-53669223 GCF_032062135.1 Pyxicephalus adspersus | reverse complement strand
TTTTTAAAAGTTTAAATGTAGAAGCGAAAAGAGGGGCTTTTTGGCTAAATATCCAACATATAAATTTTTAAATAAGTGGAAAACCAACATATACAAAAAACATTTTTTTTGTCCACATCCCATTTTTACATCGAGTTGTGGATGGCTAAGCTAAGTATTGAAAATAACTAGCCTAATATTGGTGCAATGTCTAGTAACCTGACGCGTTTCGCCTTTCTAGGCTTCTTCAGGGGTATACATGAGACTTTTCAGAATATTTTCAAAATTCCAAAATTAGGACTAGCTTGATGAACCAGAACTGTTTTAAAATAAAAAAATAGTTGTGGGTAAGAAATCCAATATATTCTTTAAAAGAAAATTAAATGCTGGAACTGTTACCTCTACCTCCTATCAGTAGGACAGTCAGTTCATACATTTACCCCATTCACAGATTGAACAGACATGGTTGTCATTTGTCATCACATTTGTAGCCTCACCTTTGTTATCTGCCTTAAGCTCCTCATGTAGCAAGTCATTCTGTCTGTTTCCCAGGACGAAGGCCAGGAAGGAGAGGATGAGGGCATTTAAGATGCCGATGATGGCCAATATGTAGGCCCAGCGGATGGAGCAGTCACCGAGGGAGTATTTCCCAGTCTTTTCTCCGCACATGTCTCTGATTGTTTCAGCATCCCACCCATCGGGAAATATCATGCAGGCGAGCACCAGGCACACAGCTGGAAGAATAATGAGAATATTAGTCATCAGGGGGTGTCTTTATTTAATGGGGCCCCAAAGCAAAATCATTATTTCTTGGCCTTTGGTAACCTCCATAATAAAAGTATTATTACCATTACTGAGATTTGTAAGAAAATGACTCTGCAGCATTTTGTGGAAATTTCGACATAAACCCTTTAATAAATATCTAAACCAAAAACAAAAGTGAAATATATTGCAGCCTACCAGTTATTAGATGTTGTGGCTGCATTAGTTTGCTATGTTTCACCTTGAAAACCTGCAAATAATACACGATGCCTACATTAGTTCTTACCACTTTATCTATATAGGAAGCAATGACTGCCAACCAGTCTTGGCTCCAAACATGTCCTCCTCTCTTCATTAGAATACTAATGCATTCACATCTAGGAAATAGCAAGCTAAAATAGACTTTTTTGTTCCTGTGTTTAGATATAGTCTAAGAATATATATATATATATATATATATATATATATATATTTATTATAATATATATTATATATAAAATAATATTATATATATAAAATATTTGGGATTCAAAGAGAACGTTTAGGTAGCTGTACATAGAAATAACAATACACTTGTCTATTTACTGCATGTTTACGCAAAACATGATATATATATATAATTTAATATATATATTTTGGGATCACCAATTCCATTGCTCCCCACAATGGTTCCTTCCATCGCTCCCTTTGTAAATACAAGACACAAAAGTGACATATAGGGACGGTGGGATACACTATTGGCCACCATGGGGCCATGAGCTCAACACTTCTGTAAATGTCACTTTTCTTACTACAACACTGAAAACGATTAAGGCAAACTCTTACACTTAGCGCTTTATAAAACCTAAAATATCTACATCTGTTAAAATCAGTTGAGATCTGCAATAAGAAAGAATCGACATACTCCAATGACTCCAATGTACAGAAATCTTTATTGTTCCAGACAAAGTATGCTCAAAAGTCCCATTAGGACCTCTCTGCATGATTTGGTTTCACCCAAATGAGCTTAATTGTAGAGCGAGGAGATCCTATTGGGACTTTTATGCACACTGTGTCTAGAACAATAAAGATTTCATTACCTTGGAGCTGATTGTATGCTGACATCATTGGATTGCTGCAGTGCTTTCCTTCTGTAAGTCTTTTGGAGTTCAAGTGGGTTGGGTCTCACCCCGCCACCTTAATCTGTGCAAAGTATAGGAACCTCAGAGCAATGAACGTTTTTTACATTCTCTGTTCAGGATAAGAGCTGCAATAAAGATTGATAAAGTCCTTGTAATCTATATGATTGACCTGGAGAGTTTTTTTCCCTACAGGAAGAGCTGAGGTTTCCCATACTTTTTTAAGATGTACCCACAAAAGGCAAGCAGAGTGTATAAGACTAGTCACCAGTATCATAGTCTCTCTGCAGCTGATATGTTCCCTATTACTGACCTGCCATGCCCTGTGTCTCTGACCGGAGGGGGCCATCTTGTTGAAGGAGCAGGGCTTTGCTTCTTCACTTGAGAACTTCCCCCCCTTAATGCCTGGTGTTCGGTTGACTTTTGAGGGAATAGTTAAAACCAGCAAGAGAGGTGGGGGAAGCACAGATCCCAAGATGGGATGAAGCAGAAAAGGGAGATCCTTGCACTGTAGGTTCTCAGCTACAGCTTCTTCTCCAGCAAGGAGAACAATGAGCAGACATCACCAAATCCTATCCCACCCAAATCTAGTGAGGTTGGCAAAGAATGCCTTAAATTAATGTCCTGATCTCACACTACAGATCTACTACTGTAAGGGTTTAGGCACTGGAAGTGCAATAGGAAAGACAAAAATTAGAATTTTTGACATGACATTTCTAGATGTTCCTTTTCGGTACAATGGAGATAATAGCTGTAGCGGTTAATCAAAAACCATGCTTTATACGTTTTTCTTAGCAGTGGAGCCACGGTTAGAATTCCGTGTTAGAGAGGCAGACATCCGTTCTTGATATTTGTTATTATAGGGCTTTACACCCCAGAGGTTACACCAAACACATAAAACAATCCTTAGTTCTTACATAAAACAGAGCCCAGCAGAGAAAAGAAAATGCCTCCACTCTACAGAAAGCTTGTAAAATCCGTATAGAGATTCCCCAGTGTTACTTTGTCAACTGACATATTTCTCCGTTCAATAAAGAAACAAAATAGAGATTTTTTCACCCTCCAAGCTCTAAATGGGAATTCTATGTTCTCTGTCCATTGTGTTAAATGCAAGTGATTTTTTAGGTAAAAACAGATCTATTTAGTGTTCTTTTTTCATTGAGGTATCTAAAATGTGCTGCAAAGATTATGTCTTCCAGGTGTTTCAAGTGTAGTTGTAGCCATTTTTTATAAAGCGGAGAAGGATTAGTTTTACTGGTGTCTAGGGCTCAGTAATGGAGATTTCTCTTTACTTCCTGTCTTGAGGGCAACCTTTTTATGAGTTGGGGAGTGAGGACACACTCCCACAGCAACACAGAAAAAAGTATAAAAGTTTGTTTTTTCAAGTTAATTGCTTTACAACCAACATACTTATCCACCTCCCTTACCAGACCAGCTTTTGGCCCATTTTTGTACGCATCTGAAACTCCCAAACTCTATTCAACTGGTCATGTGCCTGGGATAGGCTATTAAAGGCAACCGCATTTACTCCAGTTGGACACCATCCCCATTCAAGTCGCAGGAAGCAGCTAGCCATCAAAGCGCCCTAAAGCTACATGTCTCATCCAAGATCTGCATCACAAACCAACACAACCAAGTGCAGAAAATGGTTCATCCAAATGGGAGTGGTTGGGAGCATGGTGGACGATCTAAAATTGCTCTTGCAGTTCTGTGATGGGTCTATTTTACTTTAAATATCATGCTTGTTTTTTTAGCCTATACTACCAAGAACAAATAAGACTTTCTTTTAGAATCCTAATGTAATTATTTTTTTATAGTATACCATGATGTCCCTGGGGATATTTCATATTGACCTTTAAAGTTACTGAAAAGTTAGGAGTTAAAAGTGGAAGCTGCCATGCTGATCCAAAACCCAACATTTCTAAATCTCAGAATCCCAACTGGTACACAAGTTAAGATTTCTGGTTTCCCTTCACTTGCTGCATGTTTGTTCCTAACCAATAAATTATTGATACTCCGAAGAGCCAAGCAGCTGGCATCTTCACAAGGTGACCAGCCTCCCTTAAGTTCCCCTTTATAAAAGTTCCCTTTAAAGCTCTGTCCTCCGTTCCATTGCAATTATAATGACATTCTTGTAGGAGAAAGGAAAGATTTGCAATTCAAACACTGGCACAATACAATATTAATAAGTGAGATGTGACATTCTCTCCATTTTTTTTTTTTTTATGCCCAGAGGATCCAAGCAAAACCTCATCAGCAGAGAAGAGCCAGCGATTCAGACACAGATCCATGTAGGCGCTTCTTATTATACTTTAGGATTTAAGCTTTTTTCCTCCTCTGCAAATCAGCATCAGTGGCCGGTATTATGTTTAATGAAAGTTCTTCTCCCCAGACACCCACTGGCTCTTGCAAACTCTTAATTTAAAGATCCATTGCCTCTTAGACAGAACCTATTTACCTTCTGTACGTCTCTCTTCAATTTGGGCTCCGTTGGGGTCACCTTCTCTTATATGCTTAAGAATTAGGAACTTATGGGGAACGACAGGGGACTTCTATCTCTGCTATTACCATTGCGGTATGAGATGGTGCACCTCCATTTGTTCTCCATTACCACAGCTTGCATGCAAATTCATATTGGGCCATTATTATTCATTTCAATTGAAAGCTGAACTGAACAAATGCAAATATAATATCAGCTCATAGATACTTCAGTAATAGTGTTTTTTATGCAGATACCTGAGTTTGACCTGGTATCACCCTCCTGCAATCCCTGTACAAACTAAACCTGATTATACAGGATAGTGTGCTCCCTGGTTCAGGCTGTGTCTTTTGCTTGAGAACACTGTGGGCTTGCTCACATATATTAGGTCTGTGTTCACAATGGTGGTGAGGTTATGGTGCGGTTATCATTTCCTTGGTTGAGACGTTACATGTAACTTCTTACTTACAGCCAACCATAGAGAACGAATGGAGCGGCAGTGAGCGGTTCAGTACCCCCCCCCATTGCCGCTTGCTGTAAAGTGTTTAAACAATGATTCTTTAAAAACTTGCAAGGTGCCAGCTTACAGAAGTCACATAGGAACCCCTCTTTCTGCCATCAGTTTGAGCATAGGCATGCGACTGAACAGACAATGAATATCATTGACAAATCCAACCTGTTTCAATTATGCCACATTGGGAAGAAGCAGGACGGCGTGGGGATAAGACACCAACACTTCGTAACAAATATACGCAGAAGAACCTCTAGGAAGTGAAAGGATTATGAAAATTTAGGTTGGTTCATCTATACTCGGGACAAAAAAAGAGAAAGACAACCCTAGGTGTCTTTAGGTAAAAACTGCTTTGAAACTACTATAATCTTTTTGAACCTTATACATACCGGAACTCTATAAAGAAAAGAGATAAGAACATTAATTCGTCATTATTTCTGGAATAACATCTTCAGTCATCGCTGTCCTTTTCGTTCCATACCAACTCATGTGGGAAGAGCTTACCAAACTTACCATTCCCCTTTTTCCTGAAGAAGCGGATAATATCCATGAAGCGCATAGAAAATAAATTGGGCTTATCCCCTGAAGGGTAAACCCCAATAAAGAGTATCTATCATGTGACAATGGTTTTAAATATGTTTGTTTGTTTGGTTTTAAAAAAGAGTTTTAATGATATCCAATAAAGAGACAAGAATTTTATATAATATTTGGTAATTGTTGGCCTTATAAGGAGGTGGTTTCTATATGAACAAGACAATGAAACCAATAGATGCAAAACCACTTAGGAGCCTTAATGAGGGGTGTGACAGATCGGACTGCATTGTTAGAACAGAATGGACTTCCTGACTTTCCTTGAAGTTGTTATTTATTTACTTAACTAAACACCTGAATAGATTTTAACTTCAGTCCAGAACGTTCTAGAGAAAGCAAGAGAAAATATGTGGAAAGGGTCAAACTTAAACTTGATGTCCAAGAAATAAACCTTTGCCGTGGGGCTATAACAAAACTGGATGGGTTGCCCCTTGTTCAACTGGCGGTTGGCACTTTTGTACGTTATTAGATGCTTAGAGCTGTGGGTGGGCCCTTAGGTTCCTTACAATGAAGGACTTTTTTCCCGTATTGTAGAGAAAAATACTCAGAGCACTTTAGAGAAGAGGCTGCAGGGGACCTATTGCACAGGAAGAGGCGGCAATATAGGACGCAAATAGAAGGGTAACTATATGCCATACAGATAATAAATGTTATCTTCATTTGTATTCCAAAGCTTATTTAAAAACTGAAATTGTAGTAGATATAAAAAGAAAAAAAAAATCTTCAATGCTTTTTTGTAATAAAGAAAAGAGGTCACTCCTTGGCTTTGAAGTGCTGCAGAATTACCTAGATCAAAAGATTGGCTGAACAAGAATACAACTTGTTTGTCTCTCTCTTTATATAAAAATAAAGAAAACAATTTGGGGATTTAGCAAAATGTTTCAGCTTTCAGGTTTATCCTTCTGTTTATCGCTCCAAGTCCACCAAGAAACCACCAAGGTTATCTGCATTCAGCACCTACTCTCAATTTTCAGGTTGTTTATTCTGTGTTTCAGCTTTGAAATTGCAATGTCGACTAAAAATTCTGGGGTCGTTCATCAAAGACCGCAAAGTGATGCTCTCTCTCTCTCTTTTTTTTTTTAAGGTCCAGCAAGCTTCCGCGAACGACTGATTAATGATTCCTGCAAATATCCGGCTTGTAACCTCCACATGCATCCTGAAATGGCCATACAAATTTGTCTTGTTCATTCTGGACTTGGTAATTCCGAATCCCCAGCCCCCAGCTCCTCGGGGAGTTCTCGCAATTATATGTGGTCATATCCTCAGAGCCTCCACTTCAGAAATCAATAAGAACTGAATAGAAGCAATTTATGTCCAAGGAAAAAACAGGCCCTCCTGAACCAATATGTAGCCTGGCAGAACTCCATGTCTTAAGAGAGCAACTGTAAGTGGCCTATTAATGAAGTCTCTTCTCAAAGTTCCTTCTAATAAAAAGACTGGATTGCACTGGGTACAGGGAGGTATGATTTCCAGGCAGGCAAAATTTGGGATGGAAAGCTACAAATTGGGAGTAACTTTTAAACAGGAATCCATCCAAATGTCTTGGATACCTATGAGTACTGCCATTAGAAATTCTTACTAACGAATCAGGGGTAGGATGTTTTAAAAGGAAACGGTCTCTAAAATGAACCTGTCATGGATATAGGCAATCCAAACCAAACATGCCATTAAAGAAGAAGAAGCTAGGGCACCTCTAGGGACATACTAAAAACTTAGTAGGTCAAAATAGACAGCTGGATTTGTAGGATAAATCTATACCCACATCGGCTTTCCAAGCCTCTATATTGGATGCCATATTGGAAAGTCTCAGATTTGCAAGGAGGCAGGGGAGACACCAAACTCTTGCTGGTATTCACATTCTTATGGCCCTACCAATGATTGTAACTCCTGCTTTTTACGAAAGGCAACCTCTGCATATGCATTTCTCCATTATGCACCCAACATTCATCTGACTGGTTCACTTGAAATGAACTTTCAAAGACCCTGAGTAACTTAAAGCGGAATATATACTGAAAATAAAAAAACGCACTTTATTTCCTCAGATCCCCTTATCCGGCTGGAAATTTTCTCTCCCAACACGGAGGAAGTGCCGAACACCGCTATCTTCATCAATCTTCTCCCTTTTTCTGGCTACGTCAACTGATTTTTCACTGTGGAGGCGTGAGATGGGGTGACGTAGACTGCTTTAAGGATTATTCGCCTTACTGTATTAAAATGTCCCTTCTGCACATGCTCGATATCGGGAATGCGCAGAAGGAGCAGCCAGGAGCCTCCTGGGATGTGTGATGTAGGTATATAGAAAAAAATAACATTTTTACTTTACATAAAGGGTTGTAAAAATATACAAGTATACATGGGTTGTAAAAACTTTTCTCCACTTTTAACAGGTCCACAGGATTACAGTTTACAACGAACAACCCTTTCATCATAAAAAAAAGTCAAAGTGACTTTGCCAAGTCTGGGACGATGCCATGTGTCTGCTGCAGACAAAAGGAAGCATTTCTTGGTCTCTTTTTCTGCAGTATTTAAACTGCAATATGTAGCTTTGTAGAAAGTCACAAGGTGACTGCAGCAAGAGCTGATCGGTGTTGGACATTTGGGAACACAGCCAAGGATTGCACAGGCACCAATCTTTTACATGACCGTGTGTTCTCCAGGAATCTACTGCTGACCTTGGATGATACCTGAACAAAGAAAGCTCTGCCCTTCTGGTGGGAAAAGCAAATAAAAGGATTGTCAGGTTGTACTATGATCTCTGTGAAAGCTAATGAATACCTGGAAGCCTTGACAAATTACTTAGCACATAGGCATTTAACATAAAAAAATATATATTGAATGCTAGGTCTGTTTTAAGTCATAATTCAATACCTGCCTAGCACTTGTATGGATTACAGGTGAAGCCCCGGTCTACAATTATATATCTAGTAAAGACAAATTAGAACAATGAAAGCGTTTGGACCGCTCTGGGATAGGCAGCGGCTCTCTGGCTCATTTACTCCAATGATCTGCAGAGGGTTTTCCGTTACGTGCTGAGGACCCGGGGCCATTTGTTGTGTAGGAACACACAGAGCCCCGGCTGGAAGCAAACACAAAAAAACATCTATCACAGAAGCAGACCATTAACTTCACTATTCCTTAAAGTAACTGTATTGGCAGACGTTTAATGCAGATGGAACGAGAAGCCCCGCCATCCATTTATTACTGCTCCTGAGACGAGAGATTTGATTGCTAACCACACAGAACCGACCATTAGTGCTGAAGATGAATTCACCGTGGAGACGTGATACTGCTAACTTTAAAGAGACAATCTAATACCAAAAAAAAAAAAAAAAAGGAAGCGGCTATAATGGCCATTGCTAGCTGGAAGAAAATATTCTGCTTTTAGCCAGCATGTAATATGGCTTCTCCATCCTGTAGACTGAGACTCTAATTTCAATTATCTTCAGTTGATCGAGAAGCCCTAATCTGCCTGCTGAAGCATGTCAGAACTCTACCTGAATGTTTAGAAAGGAGCTGCAACATCTCATCATGGTATATTTAATAGGCACAAGGAATATGCACCAGCATAGAATCTGCATTGTTTCTATCTTGCTTCTGACTTGCTTGATAACAATCTAAGGCAGGCTGACAATGCACTAGAACACCCTAGAAAAAAAAGACATTAAACATTTTTCCAACAGGTTGCAGGTGCGTTGCAACATGTGTACATCAGAGCTGCCTTTCCTTTTCAGGGTGGGAATGGCAATGGGTTTTGACAATGACGCCCATTAAAATGTACAATACCAAAATGCAACTCAACAGAGAGACTCAGGGTTGTCATTGGTGTGTGTGGGGTAATTGGTACTTCTGTACTGGGCTCCAAGCAAAAAAGCTTCACTTTTGCAGGGCTGGAAATGATAGATATGGAGAGCCCAGGAAGTTCTAATGGCAGCCCTGGAAAGATCCATTCGAGCCCAACAGGGTTAGGTTACAGCTGACCTCCAGCCAAAGTACAACCCCTCTTACTGAAAATAAAAGAAATACAGAAAAATAAATGACATGCTTTAAATATGTCTAAAAATCAATCAAATATTTTTGGTTATAGAATGCATAGACCCAACCTGCAGCCTGGGGGATGCTTGAAGTCCTTTTGTACTTACTGTAGCCCAATTTTGATCTTCATTTTTGATTCAGGAAAATTTGCTTCTGCTCTTTTTTTTTTTTTTTTTGCATCACAGCTCAAACTCGTCATCAACTGTATTGCCCTGCCTTGTGCACAAATGCACACAGGTGCTATACAAAAATATTGTTACCGCCATGTATGGGACCATGCAATGCAATAGTAGAAACCGAGTCATAAGTGTATTCAAAATTTCCATCAAATATACATTCAGTTTGCCGCACAAAACTTATCACCTACATTTTGCTTTTCTACTACCATCTGTATCTGAACCATGAATTGTGCCCATCATACACACGGCAGTAATTTGCCATTCTAAATCATGCAAATGTTCAATTTCAATCATAAAGATGACTGATAAGAATAAGAGAGACAACAGTTTCTATCAGAACCATAAAACTATCAAAACTGATGGCGATAGGCTGCATTGATTGCTTTATGTTTTTTATTTAAAGCTGGATTCTAGGCAGATAAAAAGGATTGAGCGCATCATTCAATGCATTATATGAGATCAATAATTTTAGTTGGTTGCAAAGCACAAGTCAATATCACGTGTGTTACTTTATTCAATATTTTTATTGATGAGGAACTGCTTGGATCTAGATCAATTACAACATTATAAAAAAAACTGTCAAGCTAGCACATCTGATTTTCAAACTAGAATTACTAGAAAGGTGTATTAACCAAAAATGTTTTGAAGACTTCCTTTATCAAGGTAACCAAAAGAAGTCCCCGTGGTCCCAAAACAGTATTGGTTAATATGTTATTCTAGTAAATCAATATTTTTTAAGGTGAGCTGGCTTTACATATTTAGGTCTTGATCTGCAATGCTTTTCTGCTGTGCATTGTTTTTGGTGTTTTTTGGACCTTTTTTAAAAGCCGTCGACTGGTCCAACTACCTCACCTTGACTCATCGTGTTCCGGCATGATCACCTTTCCTACCCTTAAGTCATCTGATCACTGTCACCTCCTGCTGGGGAGAACTTGGGGCCATGACCTGGTGACCTCCTTGCAGCAAGGCAACCTGGTGGCCACTAGGGTCACCAGCCCATCACTCCTTGCAGGGTGCGCTGGTGAAGACCCAGGGGTCACTTAGATTCTGTGCCTCAGGTAATCCCGTGTCACCTGCTAGGGGGAGGCAACCCATACCAGTAGGATCATTTAAACCCCGGTCTCAGAGGAAGTTGGTTAAATGGCACTGGCCCTCCAATTACTTCTGATTTACTATAGGGCATAATTACTGCCTGTGTCCCTGTTTGGCAGATTTTCCCCACTCCGTATTCTGCCTGACACCTATTACATAGAAAGGTGGTGGATAATAATCTCAAAATGGGTACATATTATTATTTTTAATAAACAGTATTTATATAGCGCCAACATTTTACAACGCAATGTACAATAAATAGGGGTTGCAAATGACAGACAGATACAGTGACACAGGAGGAGGAGATGACCCTCTCCATAGGAGCTTTCAATCCAAGAGATCTAGAAAATCTGAAATGGTTTCTTCCCCACTCCGTCCAAAATAAAACAAAGCCTGTGCTGAGGCTGGGCTTTAATTGCACATTGCAGCCTCCATTCCTGATAAGTTATGGTCTTGTCAGACTTGACATCTTAAGATCCAGGAGCTGCATATGTATGCAAGGGAAGCTGTGACTGTCAGCACTGGAAAAGGTCATAGTGGCATTTCATTGATTGTTGTTATAATGGCTCTGATTTATTAAAGCTCTCCAAGGCTGGAGAGAATACACTTTCATCAGTGAAGCTGGGTGATCCAGCAAACCTGGAATGGAACTAGTCCAGAATTGGAAACATTTGCTAAGAAATTGCTAGTTACTTTTAGGAAATCCACTCCTAAAAGTGCTAAATCACCCAGCTTCACTAATGAAAGTGTATTCTCTCCAGCCTTGGAGAGCTTTAATAAATTAGGGCCAATGTGTGATAGGTGTATCACTTGCAGATTACATCCAGCGTAGAAGAATGAGATGTCTTTTTGCTGTCTAGTTCCACCTCATAGAAATAAATAGGTACGCTTCACAACTGAATATCTGGAGGTGAGTACACATAGGGCATGTAGAAAGCCTCTCTCTTCTTGAGGTATACCCCACACTGTATATTCTTTGATTGTAGCCCAACGTGCTGGGAATATCAAATTCTACGCATATAAATCTGCATGGCAGTCAAAACGTGAGAGGTTGCAGCAAGGACGGATCTGTGTCAGCCATGAGTTGCACAGACACCAGAATTTATATACCAATTGCATTTCATACTAGGTAATTGGAGAAATATTTCTCTAGATCTCCTGATGAAGCGGACTTACTTTCCATGAAACGCGTAGGGTAATTTCACCTGACTTTTTGGGAGAACCAATTGTATACCTAAGATGGTGATCTGTTTTTATAATGATGTTAACATAAATAATTAAAAATAGTACTACTATTGCTTTGCTTTTAATTGAAGTGTTAAGTTTATTTTTTCTGCCTTAAAAGTCCAATATGTGGTTTGATTTGTTAGTTTAGGAAACATTATTTAAAAAGTTAATTAAATGCTGGTTGACCCATACTTCCTTCATGAAAAAGCAGTCTTTTGATACCGTGAAACACGTTGAATAAATCATTTCAGGCTTTAGGACAAGAAAAAGAGTTGATACAATTTATGTTACAATGAGTTAATACTAACTGATTACTCACAGCTTGAAGGAGCATTTGATATGTTACATACATGTGTGATATGTTCAAAATTGTAATGATGTATGTTTATGACATCATGTTTTTAATGTTTGTGAATAATAATTGTAATTTTAATCAATATTTTACTAATGTTTGTGTTCTTTGTAAAAAGAATCCCTGTAATCCTGTGAGAAGGATCAATTGAATGCTGTTATGCAGGAACACTATGGGTCCATGTGCTATGATCTCTGTGATTTGTAAGAAATACCTAGAAGTGTTACACTCACTGTGACATGGTCAATCCTAAAGCCCAACTTTTTTTTTTCTCTGCCCAACCTAGAGTTGGTCTTTTCAGTCCTACATCGATTTCACGGTACAGCAGCAAGTACATATAATCTAAAATGTCACCGTAATGCGTAGAATTGACCTGAAGCGGCTTAATTTTATTTGAAACAAAACTGAAGGTTTACTTTAAAGATGTCAATTTCCCAGCTCCACTTCTCCTTGATTGCTTCTATAACCGTCCCACCCGTGGTAGGCAGCCGCGCCTGATGGAGAAAGCGTTAACGTTTCCCATTCCTTGCATTTCCAGCCGCCGCATAGAAGCCCATTGTGTTCCTGACCAGTGATAAACCTAATAGCATGTCATTTTGCCATTTTTGCAATTTTCGCAATGTCTCATTCTTTACTGAACATTCAGCTCTCTTTTTTTTTCATATTCATTCTCGCTGCATTTTAGAAGCACCCTGAGCTTTCAGTTCTCTGATTCAATGAAAAATACCGGCCCCAAATAGAACAATGTCTCCGCAGTGCCACCACACTAAATTATGTGTATTTATTCTGCAATAGGCAAAGGGAGTTCAATGGGACCAGTACAGAAGAATGCAGAAGGGCTGGGGAAATGAAAATGAGTAATTACCGGTATGTAGCAACTCCTTCTCTGCGGCTTTGCAAACGAAGCCACAAAATTATCCTAATAAACAGCAGTATGAGACATTTTAGTGTGGATTAATTATATATTACTTAGTCTGTCAGTGGTGCTTTGTACCTGAAGACCCCTAGGAAGATAGTTATGTACACAGGCTTTAAAGTGTAAGTCAAAGTAAAAATAATATATATGTATATATTAAACTAAGATTATTTTTTTCCTAAAAAAGCCATTAAAAAATATTCTCAGTTTTTACTCAGGTAACACCACTAGATGGTGATGTGTCCTCATTTTAAATGTATAATAAACTCTTGCCATGTCGGGCTTTATTAGAGTTTGTTACATGCTATACATGGGGATACAGCTCCCTCTACTGGTGGCCAACAATAATAAATAATAATAGTAATAATAATAATAAACAACTCAAAAGCACAAAAGTTAAAGTAGTTTAACCTGTAAGAAGGAGAAAAAATACAGATTGAGCTCATGTGATTTTAACTTAATGTAATTTAAAAAAAAATGGGGTATTAATTTTATTGGCATTTCTGTTTTGAATGTGGGACAACCACTTTTTGTAGACTAGGTTTAAACTCATGTTATGGCCTTCTTTTTTGTTTTTTCAAGTAAAAATAGGCCCCTTGGTTTATATCCAGATCAGTTTATACTTGAGCATTGCATGTTTAACATGGAGCTCTAAGCAGATCCCATTCCTTGGAAGACCAACCAGAGCCATCCCAGGTACCAGGTCGAACCTCTCCCAGATAGAGATCTGTAGCCGTACGCCTTACGTGTGACTATAAGCCTTCACCCCAAGGTCACACAGTCTCTCCAAAAACCCACAGTCCAACCTTTTTAAAAAGATATTTGCATTACCTACTTTAATCACTGATCTAACAATAAGCATTTATTCTTCCTTTTAGGACAATGAGCAGAAACATGCAAATCATTACTTTATGCCCCTGCACACCCAATACTTCAAGTATATAGGAGAGATACAGCCTAATAATATAGAGCTATACTGTATATTCCCAACTGCATTTTCTTGACCCCCTGAGCCTGCCCTCAGAGAGAGAGTAAGGGCTCTTGTGAGATACAGATCTGGGGTCATGTCAATAGAGCTAACCACCCCACAGCTGCCCCTGTAGAATGTTTACAAATCTGGTCATGTTAACCATGTTTGTAACTACCAAACGTATACAAACAGATCGGCTGTATTGGGGAAAATGACGGATGGGGAGGACATTTGTATTTTATCTGTACAAAACTTTTAAGCAATTCTGAGCAAAAGTAAAATAATTTGTTTAATCATCAGAACAATTTCTAGTGATCCTTAGAAACTCGGATATAAAATTACCTGTAAATGTTCCCTATATTATATTCCTGGAGAGAGAGAGAAATGATGAGAGATGGAGACACCAGGGGAACAAGCGGTAACGAGAGGTAGAGAGATGGTGAAATAATGAGACAGAGGGATGGCAGAGAGATAACAACTCTGGTACATCAAGCCGTCATAGCACTTATAGAATGCTAAAACTGGCATCTTACGCACCATTATCACATACAGATTCAGGAGAATGTTTCAGAAAACGAGAATGTTTCAGAATGTTTCAAAAAAGGAGAATGTTTCGGACTAAAAAACACATTCTGTGTACACATTTTATTATCGATGGCCACCAGGGCTCGATTTCCATTGGGGCTATCCAAGAAGGGTTTGGTAATTATTCAAAAAATTTGGAATTCTTAATTTAGCAATCTATATATAAATGTTTTTACTTAGGATTCACCCAACTTTATCCAAAGTTAGACATTTTTCACATTGGTATAATTAGAAAATGTGTGAATCTCTCCTTTTGCTTCCGAGGCTGCCAATCCTCAGGTACTATGTTGTATGTGTGGTGGACCTGCCTTACAGTTCAGTGGTTAAATATTAGGGTATGCCATGCTATTCATCCACCAACCTAGGAATCCTTGGGAAGCCTAGTCATTCCATCCAATGAATCTCCAAACATGCTCACATATTAATCTCTCATATTTTCATTGCTGCAAAATGGTAACAGGGCCTAAAATCTCCTACCCCACATATTCAGGAGGTTAAAAATAAACTATCGGAGGTATTCATTAATAAGAAACTCACTGCTTTCCTTCTGGATCGACATGAAAAGTTCCTCAACGTTTGGCAACCATGGCTAGATTATGCTGTAAGCCCCAACTCTTCACTTTTATATTGAATCAGGACTTAAAGCCTTTTATAACCCATCAGGACTTAAAGCCTCATGTGTTTGGCCTGACCTAGGGAATTAGGAGGCTCATTCACACTCCCTTTGCTCCCCCCTTTTAGTCTTCTCTCCTTTTCCTGTCCCGTTTCCGTCATATAGTTATTACCATCGGCTGCACCATGCTCTTCCACTCGTATGGCTGATCTTCTGTTAGGGACTGGAATCCCCGCACCTTCTCATACACTACCCCTGTTATTGCCCCCTGTGCACTTCTCTCATTTCACAAAAGGTTCTGCTTTCATTATCCGTTTCTATAACTATATTGCATTCTCATTCTGATTGCTACGTCCATATGTTTTTATATATTATTTAGAATGCACCATTGTTTTATACCCTCGAAAACTCAAAGTTTGTGTAAAAGAAAATGTGTGAATCAACTTCTACTCATAACTCATATATTTTTAATTTAACCAATTGTAAAAATGTGTGAATTTTGGGCAAAAGATGGCAATTAGGCTGATTACTGTGTAATGTAATAATGAATTATTTGCTGATTGGTTGGAAAGCATAGGTTTTGAATACTGTGTAATGTAATGACAAAAATATTTTAAAATATATCTAATGCCATTTTTTCATATTTGGGATAGAGTGGGAAAGGTTTTTTTGGCTATCTATGAGCTATTTGGGAGATTTACCATCACCTGACCTGTCCAAAAGACACAAGAAGGAACAAAAGAAGAAATCTGTGTGACCCCATTGATTAATACTAAATTAAATATATATTACTCAATAAAGGAAGGGTTGTTTCTAGCCACTTTTTGGTTCCCTAGGCAGGACAACCAACTGTCACCAAGACACAATGCTATACGTGCTTAACCTCCCTGGCGGTCTGAATATAAAAGTATTTTTGAATGTCAAAGCCATACATTTAAAAATACTTATTTTACATTTCCTGCCCCCCAGCCACACGCGCGCATGCAGATGCCGGGCAGGCAATGCCAGGCTACACAGATGACGACGGGCAGTGCTGGAGGATGCCGATGCCAGGCGACACTGGAGGGCGCAGTGGGCATGTGGGGACCAGGTAAGCTTTAAAACTCCCTTACAATTCCAACCCGAGTGTGGCTCGGTGGTTACCACTTTTGCTACTGGAAATTAACCTCGGGAATACTGCCAAGGAGGTTAAACACATTCATAGTACATACACATTCTTAAGATTACAAGCTCTTTTGAGCAGGACCCTCTCCTTCTTCTGTGCCATTGTTTGTAGCTGTTTTTCATTTGCAACCCCTAATTTTTGTATAGCGCTAGGTAATATGTTGGTGCTTTATAAATACAGTTTATAAAGGTACAATTATATACACCTAGACATACAGACACATGGATACATATACACATGCACACATATGTACACTGACAAACTCATGCATTCATGCATTCACAGGCACAAACAAATGAAGCTCTGTGGGCACATGCCAGGATATCTGCCCTCTATCCAGCAGGCCGCCTGATTTGCCCCAACTTCTAGTCCATTTTTTCCCTTCCTTCGAGCTGCCAGAAGGCTCCCTAGCAGCAGCTGTCTCCAGCAGTGAGAAAATTCTTCCGTCAGCGCTCTCCTCCATTGCTGCTGGGCTTCTGAGTCAGTGGAACCCCAATAAAAAAAGGGTACAAAAAGGTTGTGCCCAGTGGGGGGAAACAACGAAAGGGAAAAGTAAGGACAGACATTCAAAGAAATTCAAAAATAGTAAGAATAAAAAATGAGAATGATACAAAGACAGGGAAGGAGTGCGTGTGAAGTTAGGACAGAACAAAAAGATAAATATAGATGAATACATTTCTGCTGTAGAATCTCCTGCTAACATACTCCATGCTGACACTGGGCAAAGACTGTACATTTCAGAGCAGTGTTTGATGTTTCACAGCGTCATCTATTGAGCCATGAGCAATGTAATGAAAGGCAGAAGGGGAGATGTCTCCAGGGCACCATTAAATTTTATACATATAAATATATATATGTAATGCAGTGGTGTGTCGTCCTGTACAGAGCAGGTCCTTGTGTGACCTGAAAAGGTTTAACTACCACTATAGGTATATCTATACGTGTACACTTGTAAACTTGCTGCAGTCCAAATGTCCCACCACTACAAAATTGACTTCAGTAATTTGTGATCAGTTAACAGACTCCTTGCCGCTGCAATGACCATGATTCACTGCAACCAATCAGAAATGCCTGTTCACTACAACTGCAGCAAATACAAATCTGATTGGTTGCACTGCAGCACTTCCCTTTGCTCTCCTCATTGATTTTCACATCCTGGCCGATACCTGTGAATGTAGCATATCATGAGTCTGCTCCAGCTGATCTGCGGTCACCCTGACATTAGCATATATGGATCCTTCAGGAGAACAGCATTTCATGTATATTATCCCGAAAACCGTGTAACCCATCAGTCTATTGAATGGCCTTTATTCGATTTCTAAAAGGCTTGTAAGTATCAAACTGGGGTAACATTCTTCATTCATTTCACTCACTGATCACCGGCTATGGATTTGTTCAGCATCGTAAACCTCCATCCTGACAGCTACATTGTCAAAATCCCTTCCCTGGGCCCTGCGCCTTTCTGGTTTCCATTTCATCTCAGGAGTGTTAGGAGGCAGCTTTTATTTTGCTTGTATTTATATCCAATCCAACATTCTGAATAAATCCTAATGTTGTTTTTATTGGATTTTTTATTTATATAGACTTGTATCACTTGCCTAATATTCACAGTTTCAGTCTTGACTTGTTTGACCAATCTGTGGCCCTGTGGTACTTACTGTACAGCCCTCGGCCCCTAGGAGCCAATAATAAACCTTTATTCAACCCAATGAGGGTTAAAATGTGTATTAGTTAATTTACTTGCTGTGACTCTATGCCATTGGAGATATTCCATGGACCTGTTTTAGGGTTGGGTAATTTGAGTAATAGCCCAGGGCTAAAAATTCAAAGGATGGAAGGGATGCAGCAAGCTGGAATGCTATGCATTTGGGGGTTCCCATTTCATATTTGCCTATTTTGCCTAAAACAATCCCGAACATTTCACCCTACCTTCTCCCGGAAATGCATAGTTAGGCAGCCCTGGGCTCACAGGAAAATGCTGAAAGAAATTATCCTTGTATCATTTTTCCAGAGACATTCTGTAAGATCGTTTAAGATGATTCTTCACAAAAGGAAAGGGGACTCGTTGAGGTCAGAGAAGGTCTGGACTAGGAGGCAGAAGGGCATTTGTTTTCTGATACGGGAAGATGAGAAAAGGTGTGTCATGAAATACCACGTCCTAGCAGCCTTTGTGGCATCATGGCACGCTTTCAAAAAATTTTGGTGCACCTAAGGACCAGGTGATTGTTTTTGCCCCACCAGGTCAAAAGTCCCAGGCCTCCCTTGATGAACTGGACCAAAAATTCATTGGAAAAACATTTATATAGGCCAATGCGGGCAAGGCAACTCCTTCCTCTGCTCTACATGTCCTACACATACACCCCTCTGATAGAGATACGAGCTCCTGGGTGCTCATGCAACACATTTAACAAATAGACCCTGCCAATCATTCCTCGGAGATATTTGCCTAATTATAACCACCTTACCGTCCAATATCAATGTGAATGGCAGACAACAATAACATCTCTTTGTCTAAAATGTAGATTTTTTACACTTTGGGCAGTAAGGACCCCTCTGAGGATCTAAGATTGCAGAGAGCACAGGATGAATATTACTCCTACACGCTCGTTTGCTCTACACCCCTTGATGAGAAGGGAACAGATATTGACACAGGGAAATGGCTGTGGGAGGACCGGGGCTGTCACACTGCCACCTTGAAGCTGTTATTCATTGTTAGAAGAGCAGACATAGATTTATCGGATGAGACAGCCAGCGACAGAGGGAATTTGGCTTAGTTTTCTTATGTAATCTCATTTTTTTTACAACCTAAAGCGATGTGCAGGTGTGTAAAGTATAGATGATCCTATTGCATCCGTTTCAAATAAATAGCTCACCTATATATTTTTTACTGATCATCTGTAAAATAATGTTTGTACTGGTTGTATTAGAGAAAATCTGCCTTAAAATTCAATTAGAACAGGAGTGCTCTGTAAAGTATAGGAAGGTTGGGAAAGGGGTAATTGGGATTTTCGAAAATGTACTGAGCTCCAGTGGGCACCAATGTGTTGATGTTAAACATTTGCCCAAAGTGCAGATGGAAGAAGTAACTGTGACTCAGTATTGTAGTGTTGCTACATGTTTGACCTAACGATTTAGTTTGTTGGATTTTTCCATTAATTGGCAACTTTTATAAAGATAAACAACAAAAAGACAACATGAGCCGTTGCTACATGTTTGACCTAACGATTTAGTTTGTTGGATTTTTCCATTAATTGGCAACTTTTATAAAGATAAACAACAAAAAGACAACATGAGCCATAGGTTCAGCAGCCGTAAATAGTAGATTTTGCTAGCGAGGGTCCAAATCAGATCTGAGTTTGATTGAATAGGTCCACGCAATTCTGCCACTTGAAATCACACGACCAGTGCTATCTCAAAACAGCACCTGGAAGGACATACTGATTTAAAGTGTTGAGATGGGACCACTTAACTTGTGTTAAAAATGAAAGGGAAGTCTGGGCTTATGGCATGGGCATTGTGGTGTGAGCGTGCATTCCACCTGAGCACTGGCCATTTCCCTGGGAAACATCACTCCAGGCTACTATACACTCATCCAATATCCATGTCCTGATGATGGAAGGATAATATACACTGCAGCAAGTGGGGTGCAAGCAATATGGACCAATATGTTTCCAAGTAATCAGTTACCCCCAGATCCAGGCTGGGGCAATATTGCACAAGCTTGGTGGCCTCAAGTCCACCTTGTTCTTCATTTTTACTGGGGCAGCATTTGCAGGATGAGGTGCAGCGGTCAGCTCCTGTGCAATGCAACTGCATGGGGCTGAGTTTTTCAGCAGTTCTCTCGGATCGTCAGGACCCCTTGGTCCTCCAAGGCTGCAGCATTAGCATTAGGAGCAGCGGCCATCTCCTGTGGTTCTCCAATATCTTCAGAACCCCACCACATAAGATCCTTTAGGGCTGAGTGAGCCTTAAGAAGCCAAAGTAAGCCACATGGAACTGCAGAGCGTGGGGAAAAGCCAAGCTGCTTCCCCCATTCAGGTCTCAATTGTGTCTATTGAGTCCATCTACATCTGCTACTCCCTGGGTTTCCACACAGATCTTATAACCAAGGAAACTACACTTCAAGTTTTATTACTGGATCTACCCACCAATCTGGACATAACTGAGCTGATCTCTAAAATTGAGGTTAACCATCAAACAGCAATACACAATGTAAAGCATGGCATACTCAAGTCATGGATAACACAGAGGGGTTGGATTTGTTCACCTTGGAACTAGCAGATTGAGTACCCCAACTCGAAGGGGACACGAATTCTCACTCCCAACAACTGGAATTATTTAGGCTTGCACCCTCCTTTTAATTATCATGCAGACTTTGTGCCCAGGCTGTGCACCACTCTCTAAGGTTTGCTTTACAAGTAATCCAGACTACTGGATTCAAGGCTAATTCCAGAGTACAGCTAGAATTATCACTTGGAACTATCATTACTCCTGGGAACAGCAAATGGCCACCCCCAGCACTGGCCTATGATGTGCCAGGTAACTATCCTTCTGGCAGGTTTCCTTTAATATGCAGCATTAATGAGATGAGTTGTTCTATAGCATCCCCTGATTATTCCAGAGTATGCTCCGTGAGCCGGGGCGATGTGCAGATCTGTGTGCCTCGCAGATAAAAATGAATACTCTTCACCCACTGCGACAGAGAAAAGAACTTCCCACGCATGGACGATCGCTGGGAAGGCTAGAGGCTCCTGGCATCAAAGCTTGGGATTAGATCCATGAACGCTTCAAATCCATATGAGCTCCGTGCAAAGCGCTCTCCAAAGACCAAGATTAACCCGTTCGCTCCAGGCAAAGACCCACAATGCACAGCTCGGCAGTAGGTCCTGGCAGAACAGCTGGTGATGTCCTGGAGGGAAACAAGGCATTTTTTTTTTCAATCAAAAATTTAAAAACAAGATGTACATGTGTTTTCCTGGAACACAGTTTTTAGGGATGAGCTTTAATAGGAAACAGCAAGCTGGCTTGAGTCTGCTTCATGCTGGGAGAGCTAGAAAGTTTGGTGAACCTTCATGAGCAAAGCCGAGGTTCATTTTAAGATTTTCCCACCATGGGCATGCCATGTAGACCGGGAAACAAGATAAAGGAGGACTTACAAAATACACACAAAAAAAGGGACTAGTACAATGTCCAAGTTCAGTACCTATATTTATAAATTACATTGAAAAATGTAAACACCAACAATGAATTTGGTCCGTTTTGGTCTCCTAAACATTCCATTAGAAATGTTTTGATATATTTTTAGATAATTGCAAAAGGAAAAAATTGTGGCGGCTGATAATGACCCATATTCTATGCCTGTGCTACATTGTTTTCAGTACATTGTTCCTAACTATCTCTGATAACTACAGAACCCTGTCCATTCTATGCCATGTAGAAGAAGACAAGTGAAAGTCTCTGAAGTCCTGCCCTAGGGTAAAAAACATTTCTCCCTCCGTGGATACCATAGAGTGAATGCGATTTGACATCCTTTTTTGTGTCAAAATCACTAGATAAAAAAACAGCGAAAGAACCAGAAAACAAGTAAACCAATGGCGCCAACACATTTAAAGCTGAACTAAACTAAAGGGCAAACTGCAATCAGCAAACTGCAGACAGTGTCTCCTCTGCAATAAAATAACCTTACCTGCCTGATCACAATTTTTAATTGCACTTTCCTGCCCCTGTTCCATCTTCTTTTCTTGCTTTCTTCTCTTGATTTCAATCTTTGGCCATCTCCATTTGCTAAGCCGAGACGTTACAGGTGCATAGGAATCCATTCAGTCCAGGCAGCCACAGGGGAAGCTGGGATTTGCCGGGTATTTCGACTTCCTACACTGAGCATGCGCAGCTTAGTGATTTTTTGCTAGAAGAGGACTGCAATGAGGCAGGTAAGAATACTTTTTGCACAAGGGACTTCATTTGTCCTTTTATGCTATCAAGACCTGGCTGATCACAAATTTTGAAAGCAGAACTTTGGTCCAGCTTAAGCACTGGTAAGCTGAAATATCTACATTTGTATTTTTGGGTTTGGAGGAGCTTAGCTTAGAAATAAGAAATATATATTTTGAGTTTACATTGGGTCAGCAATAAAGGAAAACTATTTCCTATAATTATTAAATAATAAATAATTTGGAGCAATGTAATTTCACTTCTGGTTGTGTCCTTAGAACCTAACTCTTTTAAAAGAAAATCCTATCTGACTAACCCAGGGGTCAGCAAACTTTTTTGGCTACTAGGCCATTTTAGGAGGTCAAGAAGGCACACTAGGTCGGACTCTCTCTCGAGTCCTGCGCTGATGGCTCTGCCCCCCACAAGGAACGCCCCTGAAGGGAAATCCCCCCTCTGCAATGCATACAAAGAGAGGGAAAGTCCCCTTACCCCGGCAGCGGAAGTGTTAAATGGTGGTAAATAGGGAAGGGAGGCATAACAAGGAGGCTCCGAAGCTGCGGGTTGCCGGCCCCTGCTGGCCAGGATTAGGCCGGATCGACCAAGGGGGCATTAGGCCAGAACGGACTACTGGCTAGGCCGTATCAGGCCTAAAGGCCGGAGTTTGCCTACCCCTGGTCTAATCTAAACAACTGACATAATTTTGATCCAATGGTCAATTTGCACCCCTCAGCTTTCTGATCAGAGCTACAGAACAACTTCATAATGCAGGGCATGCCTGTAGTCCTGTAGTCAGATTTTTTGCCATGATCCCCACATTGACTGACAGCGGCTCCTGGTAGGAGCTCAGCTGTCAAAATTTAAGTGGGATGATATCCTGTGCCTGCCTATCAATATTCAGGCAAAGGCATCCCCTGGTCTGCCCCTACTCAGAGACTGCCAGCTGAGATTATGTTAACATAATATATTTATACCTTCATAGACATTCATAGGTCTTTTAAAAGGTTTTATGGATTGGGGTTACATAAACTTTAAGGGGCCCAATCTACCCCCTTTATAAGATGTGGCTGACTCCCTGGCTCTTCCAGCGTTAATTTACAGAAAGCATTTGGATGAAATCTTCTGAAGCATGTACTTTACAATGTACTGTATCACCTCATATCACAAGAGGCACTCAGAACAATAATAGGAGAATACATTTTCTCCTCCCTCCAACAAGGCTAGGATTTAAGTGTGGTCCCAGTGCGGCAGGCCCGCATCCTGCAGGTAATTCCGATGGTGTTGTTGCTTAACATTTGCTCCTTTGCGGCAGTCTGGCTCTCGCCATCTTTATCCATTACAAATTGCAATTTCATGCTATAGTAATTATTGGTTGAAATGTGTGTTTTTTTAAAAAAAAATAATCCCTACACACATTTCACTCTACTTGGAGCACAGTCCGTTACAAGGGTCTAGATATAAATAATATACGGGAAATGTGTTTTTAAGATTGGTTAGCACTTTCATCATCTCAAGCATTCTCAACAAGGTTGGGGGATGATGGTGTTTTTTTCTCATATATTCTCACATCCAAGTACATATCTTATAAAGTTTTTATCGATTTTAGATGTCCAGTTTGTCTCTGTCAAGATTGAAAGGAAATCCTCACCTCCTCAATAGGAGTGAAATCTAAAAAGAAGCTAAAGTTGAATTAAAGATGCTCTGTGCTGTAATGTGGCTATTAAGCTGTTCCTTCAGGTCCAGAGTAAATTGGAGGAACTGCTTAAAAACCACATTATGCAGCGCAGAGCATCTTTAGTTCTTTAGGTAGCAAAATTGATACAAACTTTATATGTTATGTACTTCGAAGTGAGAATTGTTGAATTGTATCCTTTATCCCTAAATACCAAGCTGCTGTGGCCTAAGCGATTCTAGTCTTGGTCCAGGGTAATGTGAGCCATAAATACTTTGTTCAATGAACATGCTTTTCTATTAGAAATTTATCTTTACATCCCCATGTAACAATACTCCTGATGAAGCAGACAGGTTCTGTGAAATGCGTCGAGTTTGGGCCCTAGTGCCCGATACAATCATGTAACCTGGGTATTGGAGTTTACATAAGAAATACCATCACTAATTATACATTGATAGTAGAAATACTCAATATAGTATGAAAAACCATATGTATTGATGTTTTAATTTGTGTTGGATTTTTAGAATTGTTAAATATTAAATTTTTATATAGATCATCTTTATAGTGATTTGTAGTAGTACCTTAAAAGTCCCGCTATCCCTTTACATTACTCCATCTTGGAGGTGAAACTTTTTGTTCACTTTTAAAATGAAGATGGTTCAAGAGAAGTTGTAAGGACCTGCTGGAATCTTCACCCTTGGCAAAAATTGAACCTGTCTAAAACATTTTACTTGTCCATGTGAAGTAAGCAGCAAAATAACAAACAAACAAAAACAGAAGAATCATTGACAGCTACTAATGAATCATTGGCAAGGACAGTCAACAAATGTGGTGAATGATAATGATGAGATTATACCACTGAGTGAGGAACCTCTGGGTACCTGCAAATGACAGCAATGACCAAGTGAATAGCTCCTGTGCACTTAGAAAAAGGGGAAAATCTAAGCTCCTCAACTTTTCTCTAGAACTTGTGTTTCCTGTCACCATCCTGTCCGGCTGGCTCCAGGAAAGGACCAGCAGATCATACAGGGGGTCAGCTGGAGCAGGTCAATGGGAACGCAACATTTTGTGAACTGCTCAAGTATCACGGATATCTGCATCAAGCGAATTGTCTTGTTCCGGGTCGGATGATGGTTCATGTAACGTAGTTCACTTTACTCTTTACATTTTATCTTGGAGCTCTTCCAGAGATGAAGTTAGTAGGAAAAGAAAAGCAATTGTTGCTCTGCTAAATTCTAATCTGACCCACTGGGAGAAATTTAAGTGCAGCAAAAGCTTTTTAAGATATCCAGACAATAAAGTGTATCAGCAGGAAGGGATAGAGAAGAGGATATATTATCTTCTGGATGAACCTGAGTCCTCCCGGTGGGAGCTACTCTCTTAAAGTTCATCTCCGCCGCACTTAAATTAAAGTTTTAAAAGCCTATTGGGTAAAGAAGTTCAAAATGCAATGGCTGTGGGTAAAGGGCTGTATCTCATAGCAACTCATTTGAAATCTACACTTTCCTAATGCAGTTATGTTTTATACTGAACTTCATGTACAATGACTCTTTCTGGGTTTGTAATGGGTTTGGTTGCAAGTGTCTTTCAAATGTTACTGGGGTGCCTTCCAGTCCCAGAAACACAATAAGTGTACTTATAAGAAAGCCTCAACATCCAGTTATAGTATATCCATTGGTTGGTAGACAAAGTTGAGGAGCAAGGCAGAAAGCTCCAACACAGACAAGCAAAGGGATTCTTTACAGTAAAAGTGTTGACTCCTGACTACAAACTGACTACAAACTTCCTAGATACCCCTCCCTAACTCCCTATTCTAAGCTAAAACACCCCAACCATGTGTCAACTTCGTCCTTTACAGCCATGGTGTAGAAAACTTGTCCTACATTGGCTGAGCCAAGAGCCAGAGCAGTAATTCCCCATTGACATGAGTGAGGTCTAACTCTAACAATTTGGCCTGTTTAGGTCTATGGGAAGTTACCATTCTGGCTAAGGTGCTGCTGAATAAGATTTCTGTAAATGTTGCGAGATGTCAATGCAAAGGGGTAGGTTATAATAGGTTAGGGGGGTATTTTTTATGCGATTGCCAATTTGAGATCAATATTTTTTTTTTAAAATGGACTGGATGGTTTTCTTGCAATTGTTATTTTTAAAGGAATATTTTAAAGGAAGAAATGGCTCAAACAGACTTAGTTGGGTCAGGGAGATATTCCCTCATTACTAAAGTGGAAGCAGTTGCTGGGTAAAGGGAAGAGGAAGGAGCTTTAAGCTAAATTCAGACATGTGTTATTTGACTGTATAGTAGTGGTTGGGATATATTTTATGCATGTGTTTGCATTGGCATTGTGATATTTGGAGTGTTCCTGGATGACACAAGTTGCTTTTGGCCGTGCTTGCCTGACCAGCCACTTCCATTGACTTGAATAGGGGAAGCTTAGCATGGTTCTAAATGCACTGAGCTGTGGTTGCAAATGTTGATGGAGGAATTTGGATGGCTTACCTGCTCAACTCTACACAACAAAGCAATTCTCAGATGCTTCATTTGATTGTACACGCTGCTTCTAGGTGCATACAGGAGCCCCCAGGACCGGCTAACCATGCGTTTAAAGACAGTACATCTAAAAGAGGCCTTACTCTTAGATCTAAACTAAACAAGATGTTGAAGGTGTCCTTTAATGGAAACAAAGTAGCTATATCTGAACTAAATACAAGAGATCTGCCCGAGAGGGATACATATACAAAAGATATAACTGAAGGCAGTTCTTCTATTCCCCGTGGGAAGACACAACATTGATGGTCCACTTTCTCTGTTCATCCAAATGTATTCTATTCACCGAAGCAGAAAATGTTCTGTATGTCTTATAGAGTATGCAGTTGCAACGGAATGATAGATCATTAATAAATAACTACCGGGTGTAGTGCTCTGACTGTATTCCACGGTCACTGGACTTATTTAGTGTCTTATAGAAGAATTCAAGTATAAAAATATGATAAAAATGAATAGCCTAATAATATAACAAAACAAGTTTTTGCTGCAGTATTCACCTTCAATCCATAAATTACTGCACAGTACTTTTAACCACTCCAGTCTTATACCCAGCATCACTGAACCCACTTCCTTTAAGCCCAAGTAGCTGTGCACTTGCCCCAGCTCCAGACTGGACAGTGATAGGAGAAACAGCACAGTGATGAGCTCATATTTCTGTCACTCTGCACTCTTGGTATGCAAATGCTTTTTTTGCCAGGCCATGAACTGGTTGGCTCCTTATACTGCTTCTTTCTTTTACACTATGGCCCTTCTGTATAGAGAATGCAAGATGCTGACCAGGTTAAACTCTGCAGAACCCACAGTATTTACTTATCTTTAGTTATCTGCAGCCATAAAGCTGACCACCACTCTGGTAGCATGATGTTTTCAAGCAATAAAAGTCATGCAGAAACTTTTGCATTTGTGAGAAAAAATAATTGGCATTTAATGAGTCATCAGCCGTTTCCTTCCATACCTATGTATTTCTTCCAACTTATGAAGTGATATTTATTATTCTGGGTATATTAGGCTGACCTGGTACCAGGTGACTCAGATCAGGGGCTTCTCACATTACCTGCAGCTCCAAAGGCAACATAAAGAAAAGGCAACATTTTCCCAGAAACACACAAGGATCTAGGGACAGGCTTTGTTCCTGTAACAAAAATGTTGATTTATTTGGATTCTAACATGCTGGCGTAGTGCACTGATTTGGGAGTGTTACTGCAGTGTTTTGCATAATAATATCACTCCAAGGCCACTGCCAAAAACAGCACAATCTTCAGTCCGGTGTACTTGGATGATAATGCACAACATACTAATACCCAGTGTGAGCAGCGCAAACATTGATCCAGAAGTACAATTATTGTTACTAGGAGCTACCTAGGCATTGCCACTCTTGTGATCCCTCGTACTCTGCATTAAATAAGCTGTGATCTGTTTTCCTGGAAATGGAACTAACTGACTTTCAAGGCACAGAATATTAGAAATTTAAATGAGATTATTGCAAAAATGAAAATATTTGTACCGGACATGTATTTTCTTGTGGCCTTTCACAGGTTTTAAAGCAAACGTAATTTGTTTTTTTGGCCATCTCGTACGGCAACATTTTTTTTATCTCTAACAGCCAAGTGTATGAGTTTGTTTGCTCTTTCTTCCTTTTTCTCCCTTTCTCTCACTCTCTCTATTTTTACCACTCTCAGTGTCCTTTCTTTTATCCCTCTCTGTTTTTGTCCACTATCACTGTCTTGATGTCTTCCTTTCATTTTCTCTTTCTTCTCATTTATCCATCTTATCAAAATCCTGTATTAAATTATGATCCCTCCTCTCTCTCCATCTCTCTTTCTTTCCTATCTTACTCTCTCTTAATGGGCCTGATTTATTAAAGCTCTCCAAGGCTGGAGAAAATACACTTTTGTCAGGGAAGCTGGGTGATCCAGCAAACCTGGAATGGATTTCCTAAAAGTAATTTGCTGTTTGTTAGCAAATGTATTTAATCCTGGACTACATCCTTTCCAAGTTTGCTAGATCACCCAGCTTCACTGATGAAAGTGTATCTTCTCCAGCCAGAGATTTAATAAATCAGGGCCAATACCTCTCTATCTGCTCCCTCTTACTTCTCCCCCCACCCCCTATCTTTCCAACTATTTCTCTTTGTCTCATTTTCTCTTCTCTTTTCCTCTTTTGTTCTTTCATTCTCTTCTTTGATCTTTCTCACTATCTATTTTCTCTTTCCTTCTCTATCCCTCTACCACTTTCTCAGTCTCTCACCTTCTCTCTTTTTCTGTCTGCCTTCGTTCTTTTATTTTACCTCTCTTACCTTTTCTCTCCTTCTACCTGTCTATCATTTTCTCTCTTTGATTCTCTCTCCCACTTTTTCTCTCTTCCATTCTTCTTTTCTCTTTCTTCTTTTTTTTCTCTCCCAATAAAAAAATCAAAATAGGCTTTGTTGGCAAGACTAAGTTACATTTTGGCATTGTAACAGCAAATGCAAAAGTGGGATAAAGGCGAGGTTGAGTCCTGGCACATAATGAAGGGTTATATTGGGTAAGCAGCCTTTTCTCTCTGCCTCTATCTCTCTCTTTCCTTCTATCTCTCATTACTTCTCTCCCTCGCTTTTTCCTTCTCTCTCCCTCTTCCACTTAGGTATTCTCTCTTTCTCTATATATCTGCCTCTCCATCTATCTCGCACACACATCAGTCTGAGGTTGGCATGTTTGCAGACCTCTCCTCAGCCTTTGGTATGGTTACATAAGACACCATAGTTTTGCTTTTCCTGAAGTCAAGTAAAAATGCATGCTAATTGCATTGTTCAACAGGCGTTGAATACGGTCATCCATTTACTTGAACATCATCCCCCATCCTCCGAACTCCCTCTCCTAGTGCATTAACAAAGCTGCATTAAAGGAAACCAAAAAAATCGAATGTTGCTTTCCTGCAGCCATGGCAACTGGGAATATTTTGTACATTGTGTACAACATGCCCCAAGAGATCTCATTTCTTGCTCCTATGATTGGGTTTTGGCTTTAATCAGAACCCCGCACAGAGCTTGAAGTGAAATCACAGATATCACCTGATACAGTGGTTTCATTTTTTAATGAACAACATTTAACTGGTTAGAAAAGAGATGCAGAGATGGCAGGAACACTTATTACAACACTGAGTGATTGGGTGCTTTTAAAGGGAGATCATCCCAAATTAAGAATCCTGCTGATTTTGATGAAAGAAGATCCTACCTGTTGTAGATAAAGCTAGAAGCACCCAATTATTGGCCTGCTGGTTATAATAAAAGTAGACTTTTGCATTTAGCAGTTTGGTGTTCATATTGACGGTAGACCAACAAATGTAGCCGCCTGGTCCCTTTAATGAAGGTAGACCCTCCAACTTATCATCCAGAAGGTTATGATATAAGTAGACTCTCCCACCTAGCATGCTGATGGCTCTCTGGAACATAGACCCTATATTAATGGCTGACTCCCCAACTTAGCAGCTTGGTGATTATAATGAAGTGAAGGGAGCCCTTATGGAACAAGGGTGTCCTTAGTATGTGATCCAACAAAATCTGGAAGTTTGGAGTCTGGAGACAGCCCTTGTTTTTCTTAGCTGGATGATTGGTTGTCTTCTCCAGTTGCAGGTACCGGTATATAGTATAGGGTATGGGATATTATTGCCCTGGCCATTTGCTGGGTTTGGCACCCGGAGAGATAAGTCTTCATCAAAGGAGATTGACGAAAAATGGGTCCCCAGGCATGAGAAAGTGAGAAGATAAGCCAGTGAGGGTTGGCTCAACAGGACTCCAAGTCTAACCCACACCAAGGGAGTCTGGTATGAGGCCTGGAGACCAGAAAGGTAGCTTGCTGGCCCGTCACAAAGAATGTCCTATAGTCACTACAATGAAGAAGGCTGGTAAGTGCTTTATTTTCATGACTGTCAAAAAAGGGGCTGCCTTATAGAAGCAGAAACAAGGCCGGGGAATGAGTATCTATGAAGAAAGACTGAAGCCAAGAAATAGCTTCTTAATGTGAGAATGAGAAACATGAGGATTTGCAGGGGTTTAGCTCACATCCTGGTGTGTAACATCCTCATATCTCCAGATTGTGACCTGCAAATTACTGACATCATGAATCTTAACCCTTCGCCCTAACTACTATGAACTGTTCAATAAACCCCTAGACCAGTCATTCTCAGGGTTCACTCAGTTGCCTGGGGTTCCTTAAGCTAACTGATGGTGCCTACAAAGTTCTGATGCCAACACCACATGGCAGAACCAGCTGCAAGAAACCAAAGACATGTTAAGCTGGCATTCTGACTACTAATGTATGAGGGACATTTTTGCCACTAGAAATTGATGTAAAGAGCTTTTTTCCCCATTGATGTCTTATATCACGTGTTCCCTGGCACCCAGAAATTATTTTAAAGGCTCCTTAGGGGTTAAAATGTTAAGAAAGGCTGCCCTAGACTAAAGAGATGGACCAGGCTTGTCTGTTTATACCCCACCAGCCGACTGAATCCACAGAAATTCAACCACTCCTATGGGGGTGTTGCTGCAGAAGGTAGACCCTATAATGAAGGTAGGTCTTCCTAATTAACATCCGGATGATTAATATTAGGGACAAACCTTCTGACTTAGCAGTATAGTGATTACATTGAAAGCTGAACTTTCTATTTGTGTTCCGAAATCCCTGTAACATATGATGAAGTTTACACAAATCTGTTACAAGGCTATATACATCCACCAACTTGACATCAAGGCAAGCCTACCTGTAGCTCACCAACAATATAGAAAAAAAGATTAATACATGGGAATGAATTAGGGCATACCTGAGACAACAGACTTCACAAACATTTAATTTAACAGGAGATTAAATTGTAACAAGAGGAAACATATATAAAGCTGCTGAGCTCTGCAGATGTCAATAAGCAAGACACAATAAAACCGACTGTATCAAAGGTGTTTATACAGATGACTTGCAATAAAAGCCAAGGACAGATCTGTCTTCCAGCTCCTGATACATTCATATTTAATAAACCCCGTGATTCATCTGCTTGGTTTTGGTTTCCAAGCTGAAATGTCCCACATAAATCACAATGCAAATCACACACAGCTCCTACTCTAAATTACAACCCACTCTGTGTTTCTGCCAACCTCCTGCAACTTCTATGTTTCCTTTTTTTTGGTAAGAAACGTAAAAGAAAAATGTGTTGCAAAAAGTTTAGCAACTTTATTATACATTTTTACCTCTCCTCAACCAATAGGAAATGTGACCTGCAACAGCACAAAAGCACTTCAGGTTAATAAACATATAGTGATTCTAAAGAGACTGTTTATATTGATGTGTTAACCCACTTTATGTTTTTTTATTTCTTCCAAGCCCACCACATCTATTGCAACCCCTTAAGTGCTCCTCCTCTATGTTGGATTTCTAATGAGTTTTATAGTCTGGGGAAAGCAACTGGAGAAGTGCGAGCTTCAAAATTGAATAAGATCATTCAGAGTCACACAGCCAGGGACTACAATCAGGGACAGCTGGAGACCCCCAAGAGAAAATAGCATGCAAATATAGAAAATCAGTCCTAGGGATGACATCTCATCAGATAACACAGATAATAAAAAGTGTTAATATGTGAAAGATTATTGTTTCGATAGAAAATCATTCCACAATAGTAAATATCATTGCTTGGAGGTCGATTGATTATCAGGATAATCTTTGTTCTTGCCTTGCTTACTAGTGCAGCCAAATAGCTGCAAATATCTCATTTATATTCAAATTGTTCAATATGGCAAGGTCACTGCATGGCTGCTGTGGGTTGCAGGAAATCGAGCTGAAACTCATTTTAGCCACAAGTGCACCGAATAGAGAAGACAGAGAAGAAGAGAGACAGAATGAGAGGAAGAGAAAAAGGAAGAGAGAGAAGAAGAGAAACAGAAGGAGGAGAAAAAGGAAGAGAGAGAAATGAAGATAGAAGAGACAGAAAGGGAGAAAGAGACTGAATATGATGGAATTAAATATTTAAAAGATGGGAAGAAAGTAGGGAGAAAGGGACTGAATATGATGGAATGAAGTATATATGGCATGAGAAGCAATAGAGAGAATGAGAAAAGAAAGGGAAGGGAAAAGGGAACCAAATAAATTGGAATAAAATATACAGGTGGTGAGAAGAGATAGAGAGAATATGAGAATAGAACAAAAGGTAAAAATAAACTGAATATGATGGAATTAAATATATAGAGGATAAAAAGAAATAGAGGGAGAAAAAATAAAATGGAATTAAATATACAGGAGAAGAGAAAAAAAACAGAAGGAGAACGAGAGGAAGAGAGACAGATAGAATAGGAGAAAATGAAGAGTAAGGAGAGGGGAAAAAGAGATTAAAATGGAGTAAAGATATAGGGTAAAAGATGGGAGATAAGGAGCAAAAGGTTAAAGAAGAGTGGAAATGAGGTGGGAAAGAAGATAGAGTGAGCAGGAGAGAGAAAGGGAAAGAGAGACAGGGAAAGAGAGGAAAAGAAGGGCTATTTTCTGATGTGGGTAAAAAAACAAGTTGTAAGATGAAGACATACAGGAATCATCTTCAGTGAATCACTTTCTATCTACTCCTTCCCTGTTATTATCCTATGAAGCACCATTTTGTACCTAGCTATGGTTTTCCTATTTTAGTCCCAGCAATAAAAGCCCTCTACTTATGAGTATGACTCCCACTTTCATATAAAAAAGCAATATATCTAACCTCTGAATCATAGAGGAAATTAATAATTTAATTTCAGATTTGGGACAAATGTACCTGATTTATGGTACAATCGATTCTAACATATATTTTGGAGGCTATTTAGGACACATTGAGTTCCAACATTCATTTGCTGATGGGTCTCAGCCATGAAGATCACCAGCGAGAACCTTCACCAGTGAGAACCTTCACCGTAGTATACCTTGACACTAAGCACACAGCTTCTTGTTTACAGTACAAAGTATTGCCTGTATGTATAGAAAATAATCACCCCTTTAAAACATTCACATTGTGTTGCTTTGCACATGAAATAAAAACACAAAAAAAAAAACAGAATCACTGACATAAATAAATAATAACTTCTCCTATGGCTTCTGATATCAGTTTTGATTGGTTCAGCATAACCAGTACAAATGAAAACAAACTATCAACTATGGGTGGCAAGATACTGCCAATAGATGGGTAAAGGATAAAATTTTGGACAGACACAGGTTAGGAGTGGGATACCAAAACATTTCAAGGGCTTTATGAATCTGTAAGAGACCGGTAAAGATGTATTTATTAATAAGAAAGTGTTTGGTAATATTAGGACCCTCCCTGAATTAGGATGATCGAAAATGGATTGAAGAATGAGGAGGAAATCCATCACAGAGGCCACCAAGAGGCCAATGGAAACTTGGAAACAGCTACAGAACTCATTGAGTGCATGAGACCACAATATCACAAGTGCTCAATGAATATGGCTTGTGTGTGAGAGTTGCCACTCCTAAGGAAAGGCCACATGAAGTCTTAATTGAGCTTTGCCAAAATGTACCTTGATGATTTCATGGTCAATGGGAAAGAGGTCAGCTGAGACTGGCGGAGACTCAGCACCAAGCATGGGTTAGAACACATTACCTGTACAGTAAGGCATGGAGGTGGTATTCTAGTGTTGTGGGAGGATTTTTTTGCAGCAGGGGCTGGGGCACTTGTCAGGATAGAAGGAAATAATGGATGTGGCGAAATACTTGATGCATACTTTTGTGGTTGGGGTGCATTGATGTGCGACTCATAATAAATAGCATTGCAATGCACTAGCACATGTAACATGTTGATGCATGCTGCGTGGTAATATGTGAGCTCCTCTAATGGGCAGGTATGAACAAGCCCTTAGGGTTAATTTCTGAAAAAGTTTACAACAATAGGATAAAACGCATCAGGGCTTGCCTCATGTTGGACTGCAGGGAGGCCTTCTCATCGTTCATTGGATAAAATACAGCATCCGACCTCACTTCTTTTGACCTCTTCCTCCAGGATTTATTTTTATCTCTATTTTAGCAGACCCTCTTCTCCTTCTTACCACCAACACCCCAAACAAAGAGAGGGAGGCAGCAAAAAAAAAAAAAAAAAAACCTTTCTAAGTCAGTTGATTCTGGATTCTGGTCACCATGGAAACTATCTGCAGCAGTGGCGCTATGTAATCAGTTGTGCACTCTGGATGTCTCCCGCTGCTCCCTCCTTCCCACCATTTATCTCTGGTCCGCGTCTCTCTTCACTTTCCAGCTAACCCGGTGCTTCTATATTCTTTCCAATCCATTGTCCTCATTCTCCCTCCATCTTTTATACAATGATATGTGAGATGCTATCAGTGTGAATGTTGGTATAAAATGACATGTAAATGCAAGCCTGGTGTGTTAAAAGAAAAACTGTGCTAGGAAAATGCAAACTGCCTGGAGGTCCTGACAACTGAATGGTTTCAGTGCTTTTTAATTCATTGACCAGATACACAAGTATGCAGATCAGGAGTTCTGATGTATCACTTCACTGGACCCCTGCTTGTTGTAGGTTCGTGACTCAAGCCCTAACTGGTTTCCATTAGGAATAAAGGCTGGACTCACACCTTTGCAGTAATGCTGCATATGACTGCAATGCATAATAATCCATGAAGTCACTCACTATTACAGTAGTGGGCTACCCACCTGCTCTGCAGCACATCTTATCACACTTGCCATGTCTTGTGGGGTGCTGCATTTAGGTTTTGTTGTGCACTGAGGTGCAATACCAGGTTTAACACCTAATGAAGCAAATGTCAGATTGATGTACGTGTCTATGGGTAGGACAATCCACAGAATACATTTTTATGCTTTCAAATATGAGGTTTAAACAGATGTTTTTGCTGCATACATTTGCAAACACAAGCAGAGCCAAACGACTGCATCATGGCACCTCTAAGCCACTCGCCATGTAAAAGCCCCGCTGAGCTGCTTCTTGTACCACCAATGAATCAATGCAATCCTTAGCTATGACCACACTCTGAGGCTCCACGGTGTCTAGACATCTCCAAGTCTATATAACCCTAAGCCACCACTGTGTCAGGACACCTCTTAGCCACCCGTCAAAGCACCTTCAAACAATAGTAGCATCATGGCACCTCTGAGCCACTGTTGCTTTAAGCCTCCTCTGAGCTATTGCCATGTTAGGGCACCTCTAAGCCACTGCCTTTATATTGCACTTCTCAACCGGAGAAGTTCTAAGCCATCACAGCATTAAAGCACCACTAAGCCACCACCCAAACTTTGCACTTTCAAACCACCACACTATCAATAGATCTTTAAGGCCAGCGCCATATCATTGCACTTCTGTGTCAAGGAACCTCTGAGCCACCACTGCCCCTTTAAACCACCCCTATCAAAATACTTTTAAGCCATTGCCCTATCAATGCACTTCAGTGCCACCAATGCGTTATAGAACCTCTAAGCCAGCACTGCATTAGGACTCCTCTGAGCCACCATAACTTCAATGCACCTCTAATCAATCACTAAGCTCAAAATTAGGAGCAGGTATACCTAGTAAATGACCCTCCCTCAATGTAACTTTTTCCAAGGACAAATCTCATAATTCTGGAAAATTCCCTTTATATTAGGGATAGTCAGCTCTGAAGCCTTTGTTTGCTTGTTGCTATAATAAATGTAAATGAATGTAAATCTCTTCTTCCTTTCCACGCCTAATCAGATAGCTGCCCAGGGCAGATTAAAACTTGATTAATGTGATACAATGTTTAAAGAATTCTCCTAGCCATGAGTGATGCCATTTGAATATATCAAGTTACCACTGGCCTTTTGGGACTTATCCTTTTCCCGCATCTCAATGTATATATACGAACGAGTAGAACGTGACAAGCTTGGGGCATCCGTTGAATTCTACCTAAAGAACGCTTTTAAATAGTGACTTATGTGTTGCCAAGAAACAGCACAGAGAGGTAAACAGCGCTTTGAAATTCTGGTGTTTGATGGTGGCGCCTATCAGGTTCGGTCTTCAAAGGTTTTTAAAAGGAATAGCTCACTGCTGGTTAAAATATAAAAAAATGGCTGTGTTTTTTTTACTTCTTTTTCTAACTTGGCTGTTCTGTTTGTGAATGATGTGTTACAGTGTACAGACGATATTCAGTTTGTGTATTATGGTTCTGCGTGAAAACCCACCAAAACATATCCAGATGGCACAGTAACTTCAGAAATAGTCTTAATGCTTCTCCTGTATCCAGTACAAAATAAGATAATCCATTCATAAAGGGCTTAAATCTCTCATCAGCATAATACATTTTTTAGTAAGATTGTTCAGGGATAAGATAATGGCTCTGGCAGATTCTTCTTACACTTAGAACACCTGTCAGACCTAAAGTGGATCCTCCATTAAAGTAGGGGTCCCCTTACACAGTTCGCCACCCTCCCAAAATCACCTACTCCTAGTAGCTAAAAATTGTCCTAAAAGAAAAGAAATTGGAAATGCACTGACCTTACTGTCTTTGTCTTCAAGAGCAGCCAAAGAGTAAGTTCAGTCTTTCACTGGGAACTGTGGTTCCTGTGCAGCCCCTGGCAGCTGGCACCTGCACCACTTAAAAATTCTGAAGTTCTTAAAAATTCAGCATTTACACCTTTTACAGCAGGCTGCATCAAATAGTACTAAACTTTCGACTTCTGGCCCCATTCATTCTGTAATGGGCTGCTGCAGTTGAGATGCTACATGTAGTTCAGGGGCACGAGGAAGCCATTACCACACTGCAATCTAACTAGCTGTCTGAACATTGCCAAAATATTGCAAAAGGACACTTTTGCAATGGGTTTCTCGCAAGATTTGCTTGCTCCAAAGTTTTCAAGAATCTATCCAAAATAAAAGTGATGTTATCCTCACCTAAGCACCATGGATGGAAGACGAGGGTAGGGGGATAGGTTTTGGTGCATTGTTGACCTATTAGGAGCTGGTGATTTATGGACCAAAGAGTGTAAGTGAACCTTCAAGACATGCTAGGTCTGCTTTAAAATCTAAACCCAAAAACAAAAATCTAATGTTTCAGCTGCATAGTCTTCAGATATGTTGGTTGCACTCTTTTTTCCAACCTTGATTTTTACCTGGGAATTTTACCAATAAAACAGTTCCTGTCCTATTTATAACAATGCCCATTAACTGGACTGCATCTTTAGAAGAGCAAAGTTATCACCCCAATAAGATAGGAAGTATTTTAGGAATACAGGACATCCTCTTTTCTCCTGATCTCTATAGCATAGAGGGAATGTAGTTCACAAAGGGAACAATGCTTAGTTGGGTAAGTATGTGGGTAACATGGTGGCTCAGTGGATAACACTCTTGGCTGGTGTCACTAGAGTACTAGGTTTGAATCTCTAATATCTGCATTGGGTTTGTATGTCTTTCCTGTGCTTGTGTGGGTTTTCTCCTATACTGGTAAGTTTATTTTCTTCCCTCTAAAACTGACCTTAAAATTTAAAAAATGATTACAATGTGAAGAAAGAGTAATGAGTATAAAGCACTGCATAGTGTGGGCACTTTATAAATCCATAACAATAATTCAAGTACAGTATAGGAAGTTAGAGTATCAGCTCACAAGACTTTTGGCATGATTATCACCTATCGAACAGATACAACAAAACAATTTCATTGGTATCTTTACCAACCGAAAAGAAGCAATATGAGAAGCTAAATGTTACGATTTCCATACCAGTTCATCTGTATATAGCACAACAGCCATTCTGGGTAATTCACAATAGGATTTTTATAAAACCCCAACCAGGCTGGCATTACAGAACATAGACATCCATTTTCCTTTACCGAACCGTGGTTTCTGCGATCGTGAAGTTTCCCATCCGCAGAGCTGTGACGATGGCGATGACTGCTGTTGTTTATGCTCTGAACTGGGATACCATATGTAAGGCAGAAGACAGTCTGCGGCACATGATATTGCCAAGGGGCAGTCAGTCTGTGGGTGGATAAATATAGGTTCAGCTATCTCCTCTTATAATAGCCCTTCCTCCCATATATTCATAGGAATAATTCAACTGCTGAGAACAAGAATCTAAATTAGCATTTCTTTGTTGAAGTGGCATTGTCTCTTCTGGTTTTAATTGTCTTATTAACTGGAAGCCTCTCACTGATAATAGAGTTGAATTCCACTAAGCCTTCATCTCTCAACACAGGAAATAATAGATTATTAAAACACTTGGCCAAAACGGAGGGCTAGAAAATACATACCCTTTGGTTTGAGGAACTGCTTTCCTTCCTATCCTAGTTTTTCAGCAAAATCTTGTCGCATTGCCCCTCCTGGGTCATTGGCATGGCTCCTGATTGCTCCACTTGTGGACTAACATCCATATGTCTTTTCTTTGCAATTGCTACCCTTTTTGGGTTTGATATAAGGACCGATGATGATATGTACTTTATGTGGCTATTATTTTTATCCTTCTACTTGTATTGCTCAATTAAAATGTAGTAATTGGTAAGTTTTCTTTGTGATCTGGTAAAATCCATTTTGCATCAAGGATTAATCAATATTATCACCACCACTGTGGTTCAACTAATGTAAGGAAGCCCAGGTTCATGACTGTGCTCTAAGAAATGCATATTGCAGCTGTTGATCTGATGAGTATATATGGTTGTACACTACTGCATTCTAATAGTTTTTGCTGGTTCATGCATGATTGTGGATGATCGGCACTGGCTTTAGCTAATGGCCTCATGTAAAAGCACCGCACAATACAGGAAAGTTGTTGAATAGTTTTAAACTCCCTTGAGCAAACTTGAACTTTCATGTCAATCTGGCTTGCTTCTCTACACTATATCTGTACCTTGTGCTGCTGACTTTGGGTTGCCAGCTTCTGCTTACCCTGCCACAACGCCTCCATGTGTTCCTGTACCCAGTCCAGAACAGACCTGGCTTGAACCATTTCAGAACCACTAGCAGTGTCTGGACTGTCCTAATATCACCTGCTGCATCAAGATCCATTGTGGGCATCTATGTCATTCCTCACCCTGTTACACCCAGTCACCAGTTCCATGGGGTTCTGGTGTCCAGAAGGTAGGCCCTCTCATGAACTTGGTCTATGCCAGGCAAGTGATTGGCAATTCCTCTTTTGTGAATGGGGTTATCAATAATGTACAATGTTTATTCCTTGCATGGGGCTTCCTCTCCATTGTTAACATGCCCCCCAAAAGCTGCCCCTGTTTTTTGCTTGGGTGGTTGCAGCTTCCCAGTGTTATTACATACAATGCAAACTTAGCTTTTATTTCAGAATAAAATGAGACATCAAACTGCATATATTTCACTGCAAACTGGGGGTGTTCTAACATGTTTGTCCAGTACACTGCAGGCAATGGCTTGATATTTACCATTCCTGCCTTGTACTACCCCCTGAAGTTATTTACAGATGTTGGTTACTTTGCCGTTGGCCCTTGGAAGTTATCCAAGGCAACGTACTGGACTACAGATGCACAGCTAGGCTAATCTGCAACCCCCAGGAATTCCCTTTCCCTAGATCTGCATTTTCCTTGCAGTGCAGGCCTAGATCTCTTTTGTCAACCAACGCCTGGAATAATTGGGGCAATCTTCATTAGCTGCTGAGTAAAGAAACAAATCACGTCCATGATTAATAGGTAAAGCTGAATAATATGGCTGAATGTGCTCATGTACAGAAAGGTCTCAGTGCCCCACAGACTGCGTGTCACCCCATCTATTCTCTTACGCTGTCTTTGCTGACTAAAGCGCTGACTGCAGGAAATTTCCTTGCAAGGCTTTCTCTCCTCCACCCTGGCTGGCTAAATTTAATGTAAAATAAGAATCTGCTAAACTATGCAAGTTACTGATCCACAACAGAATACGAGGGCTCCCTGTGTTCTCCCTGGAGGGTTGTGACGCACAGGGAGTTTCTTCTTTGCCACGGTCATAAATTAGGACACAGAGATATCCCTGGGGTAGACATAGAAGCGGGGGGGTTTGGAATATTACCAATCAATACATACAGAGTGTCACACTTACCTCTTCCTTGCTACAGTGCAGACGCCTCTTTCCACATGCAAGCAGTTCTGACACTGGGCGTGCCTCTGTTTCCAAGCTTTATCAATTCCATCCAATCTGCTGGCCAATCAGAAATTGGCTTCTTGACCAGCCCTGATTAATTAGCTAGCTCACACACGGCACTCAGTGTTCATGCAACGTGTCTCCATTGTGCCGAGCCCCTAGTTCAGTTGAGCTAGTTCCTGTACACCTGTGGCTTAATCCAGCATTTCTTTTGTCCAGCTCCTGTGTTAACACCTTGTTGTCCAGTCTGTTGGTTCCCAGCCAACTTCCCTGTGCTGTTCCAGTGTTCCTGTGTGTCTGTGGCCTCCTGTTGCTTCTAGTGTTTCCTGTGTTCCCTGTGCCCGCAGTGGCCTTTGTGTCACTGGTGTCTGTCTCCTGGATTCCTGGTTGTTGACCCCTGGCGTGTGACCTGACCTGTCTTGCTTGCTGCTTGCCTCGACCCCGGCCTTCCTCGACTATCCTTCTGCGTTGTGATTTGGTACCGTGATTTGCCCACCTTGGTCTTCCCAAGGACTGCAACCTGGCATTAACCAGCGGCACAACAGCCTCACCATCAGAGGCTCTGGAGAAAACCTGGTTACAGCTTAGCCTTGGCCCTTCTCAGGGCTCCCACCACCTCCGTGCAAGCCGTAGACAGGCCCTTTAAAATTATTTTCTGCTGTCTGTAAAATCAATAAATAGGCAGCAGATTCTACAAAATACCTGAACATACCTTGTACAGCATCCCAAGAGCTCTGACACCTTGGGTTTCATAATGGCCTCAACTCTGCTCACATTATCGAAAACACGGCTGGATAAATTACATTTGGATCCAAACATCACATCACACAGATCTAACCCCTAGATCCTTCTCTCTGATTATTCACCTTGGAGGGGGAAAAATATCAATGGACAGTTCTGGAGATGTGATGTTTGGACTTGTGATCATCCGAATGTGTTGATTGACCAGAGTTGTTGGTTTTACCATGGAGCGTGAGCATCATTCATTGTAGATCTTTAGGGAACCAGATGCACCCCCTGGAGAGCACCCACTACTGCAGATCATAACTGGCATCGAAAGGTTGAGTGACTAAGTCCCACCACACTCATTGTTTGTACCTTGGATGACCTTGTCATCCTTGTCAAATATCCACCAGTTCCTGGGACAAAAAACTTGGCACTGTTTTCTCCGGCCTTCCTATGAATTCATACATCCTTCTCTGATTAAGCCTTTGGGAGCAACATGTATCAGCAATTAGGAGTTAGATCTGGAGTTGAGACATTTGGACCTGTGATCACCTCATTCTGTCACTTTAAAGTAAGGCGATCAGAGCTGTTAATTTTACCTTGAAGTGTGACCATTATTAGTTTTATTGTGGGCTGATATAGATAGCCTGATGCCCCCCTTGGTGAGCACCAGTTACCCTTCACTTGGCATCAGAGATTTTGTGAGTCTCACCATACTCTTTGCTTCCACCTTGGGTGACCTTGTTGAACAAATGTTCACCAGTTCTTTTGATGAAGAACTTGGCCCTGGGCTTTTCTGCCTCTCTACAAAGTTGACTATCATTACCATAGGTCCATAGAAAATGCATGTGCTTGTGCCCCATGGGCTTTAGGGCTCCAGACATACAACCTGCATGAATATTTATCACTGCTGCCCATTTAAAAATGATAAAACAACCATCATGTCGCTTTAAAGAATCTCTTAATTGGTTACCTAGAATTGTTTAAAAGATGCAGTGCATGAATGTCTGAACGAGACAGAGTTTTCAGATGTGACCTTTGTCAAACGTCAGGCAGGCGCTCCTGTAAAAAATAAAGCGCAGCATCTATTTAAAGGTCACACATGTAGTGACAGTGGCAGCCCTCTGCCAGCTATGTTAACAAAAGTGACCTCCCAGAGTGCCTTAAAATCCTAATTAAGCTTATTAATGGTCACATAAAATTTGCCATATGCTTTTCCAGCTTAGACTGAAAGCTGTGCCCCATCTCCGTCCATGCCAAAATCAGACCAAACATACTAAATTTGTAATGCCTGTCCTTTATATTGCAGCTGTGAATTTTCAATACCAGAAAGGCTGAAATTAAAGCGAAGAAGATGCTGAAATGGAAAAAATCAGAATTTATCGGAACCTACTGTCTGAGCTGACAACACGCTGCCTCCGCTGCACTGTAATCTCAAGCAATGTTGTCAGACCTGCCTGGCTATTCCTTGCTGGCATACAGAACATTTTCCATCTTATGTTATGAAGATGGAGGGAGAGGTATGGGTGTTCTGTATCCAGCAGAGGAGAACCCAGGCAGACAACACTGGCTTGAGTTTCAGTGCAGCAGAGGCAGTGTGTTGTCAGCTCCTGTAAGAAAGTTATATTCACTGCTTTTCTAGCTACATCTATATAAGGAACATGAGTGTATTGAATGTAATAAATGTTTTTTTACATTTATCCTATGGAACACAAATAAAAAAAAAAATCCCAGTACTTTCATGCAGCTATAATGGCCACACCCTACCTATAATGTACATCCTTGGTTCCACCATCTGTCCTACTATGTAGCTGCTTTACCCTGAAGGATGTGACCACATTTTCAGAATGTGTATAAATTTATCAGCTAGGTTTGCCAAACCTGACAAACCCCTAAAACCTCAGTGGATTCTGTATGCTTTCTAAATGTTCCTACATACACTGCATAATGAATCGTTGCACTTTTTAGAGCTGCAGAAAGAATGACTGAAGACAAAAGGGATACGGATCACTTGTGCTGTGCTATTTCTCCCTTTTTTTTCAGCAGTTAGCGGAAGCCAAAGCAGAATATCGTCCATCCAGATGGAAGTAGAAAGGACACTTAGAGTGAAAATTATTATTATTACAAAGTATTTATATAGCGCCGACATTTTACACAGCGCTGTACAAAGTCCATAGTCATGCAACTAGCTGTCCCTCACAATCTAATGTCCCTACCATAGTCTTTAATACAGTCTAAGGTCAATTTTGGCGAGAAGCCAATTAACCTAACTGCTTGTTTTTGGAATGTGGGAGGAAACCCACACAAACACAGGGAGAACCTGCAAACTCCATGCAGATAATGTCCTGGGCGAGATTCAAACCTAACGTTACGCTAGTGCTAACCACTGAGCCACCATTCTCTGTAACTTTTAAATCTGCCCCCAGCCTTCTCCTTAGTCCTGCACAACTGTAGAGGCTCCTCTCTTGTACTGAAATTTCTCTGATTTTACTGTACACTGTAAGCTTCTCATTGTGTGTATTAGAAGCTGCTGCTCATTTTAGTTGGGGGATATCCAGCAATTTCCAGCCCTCCTTTCCCCTGGCCCACCCCTTTTATTCTCTGAATTTTCATTTTATTAACCAAGAAGGCACAGCATCCCATGAAGGCATTACCTAAAGCAGTCTGCAAGCCAATGTAATTATTACTAATATAAGCAGATTTAACTATAGCTTTATGTCCGCAATTATAGATTCATGGCTTGTTATAATACACATAGACAGTATAATTATATAAACTCTACTTTTTATCATTAAACACCCATCCCTGAGCCAACAATTACTAGGTTCTCCATTGGTATCAATGACAAATCTACTTTTAAGCACCACTTGATCAGTGTTATTCAACCAGGGTTCCTTGAGAGGCTGCTAGGGGTTCCGTGAGCAATGAGCAATCTGTGTCTCTCAGGTCAGTTTAGGTGACACCAATGATGTTTTTGGTCATAACAATTGTCATAACATAACAATGACACTCTTGCCAACAGCCAGCAATGTAAGAGACATTCTTCCCATTGACCACCACACTAATATACTGAGCAGGTATAGTAATTAAAGAAGGGTTTTTTTTTAAAGACCTGAAAAATATTTTAAGGGTTCCACCATAGTAAAAATGTAAAGAAAGGCTGATCTAGACCCTAGCACTTACGGTAGTTTGCAAAAAGAATTGTATATAATGAATAATTGCAATGATGAATGATATATGCAATGGATTTTTTTATATCCATTTACTTTTGTTATTGCTGATTACTTACTGGAACCTCTGTAAGCCAATTCCTATCTACTGAACATATACTTGATACAGAATTGACTGCTCTTTATTGCTCAGCACTGGCTGATAATGGTGGATTATGCCTGCTGGGGTACATTTGACCATTCTTTATTTTGTGTTTTTTTTTTTTACCAAATGTGGGCTTCAGATGCAAGTTTTTAACAATTTACATATGTACTTTTAGCTCATCTTAATGCCCAATTTGTATTTTTTTGGAAAGAAGCAATTGTGTCTGCACAGTGAGCATTAACATTACTACTTGTAATCAATTACTACTTGTAACAAGAATGCAATTAGGAGACAGTTGCCTCCATAACAAAAACTGACCTTCGTAGCAGGATCACTAGGGGTTCTCTAAATGGAAGCTGCACATATATAGAGATAGCAAATGACTTTAAAAAATTACACTAAAATGTTAAAGCTTATTTTGGATTTTATTGATTGGGGTTAGATCTACTTGATGTTAAAACTCTTTACTCTAATGCCTGTATGTTTTTTTTCTCTTTATGTCTGGGACCTGGTACAATAAATATGGTTGCTTCCTAGGTTGTATATAGGTAACAGTTTCCAGACTGACAAATTCTTATTTGAAAGAGCAATTAACTCTCATTTTTTACAAATTTCAGAACAAGTATTTGATACACCGGGAATTCCACGTCTGATAATTACATCTTGCGGACTCTTGGTATTTAATACTGCAACATTATCATGTAGAATCCAAGCTATCTAATAACTGTCTATGAATTATTTCCTAGGGCAGAATGATTAGCGCTATCATTTTTGCAGATCTGTTAAATCAGTCGCTTCCACTTAGCAAGAGCAAGGTATATTGATGAAGTAATGGAGTGAAAGAGGCACTTTCCGAAAGCTGGCGCTGCCCAATTATAAAACATTTATTTCTTAATTTAATCGCTGTCTGCTTAGTCTAACAGCTCAGCACAAAATGTCCCCTTTGAAGCCCAACCCGCCTATGGAGCTTCAAATCCTAAAGACGACCTATGCTTAGAATATCTGCAATGGAATCTGTTTAGCATTCATGTCCTAGTAAAAGTAACTTAAATTGTCTTTAACCTACTTTTTTTGTATAGCCAAAATCAGGAAAAAAGTTTCAGCTGTAGTTACATTTTACAACTTTTCTATGCAGTAGCCCTCATCTTGACCCAACAGCCAGAGAAGAAGCCGCAAGAGTGGGCTGCCAATCACCGAGGGCAGAAATCAGAATCCTGTACCAGCTCCCATTAAATTTTAATACTGCTAGATATTAGATTTATAAAAAAAGTCCATAGTGCACTTATCAGGCTCATGCCCTGTGCACACTTTCGGAGAACAAAAACAGCACCAGCAGGAAAATGCAGACACATGGACACTGTCTAGGAAAGAGCAAATTATTGTTAATCAGAACTCACCAACTTTATAATAATGACCAATAGTCTGTACTATACAGTGTAAGATCCTTTAAGGTGGGCTTTCTGGACACATAGTGGTTGTCTCTTATTTGCAGATCACTTTATGAGATCTTCAACTTCAATGCTATGGCTCCAACTCACCAGTTTCGCTTTAAAGCCCAAAGGTTTGGAATAGGATGTCTATTACATACTCATTTAGGTTTAATGGTCAGGTTGTCCACCAAGTTTTGGCACATAGCTTACTTTAAATTCTCTTTCTTTCAAAAGCACAGCACAAAACCCTTTGGATGTAAGAAGATGAACAAACTGATCCTGTGCCTCCACTTATTTCAGTTGTATCATATTTGGCACATTGGAAAAAAAAATGGAAATGTCTAATTTAAACAGATCTCACTTCCAACAATGGCGGTTCTCCTATACAGTGTAATAGCCAGGTTGGTTTTCTGGATGCACAATGGCTTCCTTTTATTCTCAGCTGACATTATAAGTTTTGTCCCCTCAATGATGTGGCTACAACCCACCAACTCCATAATATTACCCATTGTTTTGGAATAGGATAGAACATACCCAATAGGTTCGATGGTCAGGTGTCCCCCAAGCTTTAATTCATAGGGTACTTTAATGCAAATTTATTTCAAAAGAACAGCACAAACCCCTTTAAAGTTAACACGATGAACAAACTCATCCTGTGTCTCTCTCTGTTTCTTTAAGCAGTGTTACGTTGGCTAACTTCAATATAAAAAGAAAAAGTTGAACAAACTTCAAACAATACCCCGTAGCTTCTCCTATACAATGTTAAGTCCTGCCAAGAGGTCTTCCTGGAAACACAGTGGCTGCCTACTATTCTTAGCTCATTTTATGAGATCTGTAACCTCAATGCTGTGGCTGTAACCTACCAACTCTAAATTCCATTGGTTTGAAATAGGATGTCTAACACCCCCATATAGGTTTATTGGTCAGGTGTCCACAAAGTTTTGGCACATAGCATACTTTAAATTCACTTTCTTTCAAAGCACAGCACAAAACCCGTTAACAAGATGACCAAACCCGTCCTGTGCCTCCATTTATTTCAGCTGTGTTACTTTGGCTAATTATGACATTAGAAAAAAAATGTTGAAAAATGTCTAACTTCAAACACATCTGACTTCAAACAATGCCCCGTAGCTTCTTTTATACAGTGTAAGGTCCTGTCAGGTGGGCTTTCTGGATGCATGGAGGCTGCCTATTATTCTCAGCTCACAATAAAAGATCTGTAACCTCAATGCTGTGCCTCTAATTAGAATCAAGCCCAAGAGCACTCCACAAGGTTCCCATTCAAGTCTGTGACCTTTGCTGCACCCGCTTCCCCTCACATCCTGTAATCAGCGTATGGACCCCTGGGGAGAAGAATTTCTGGACTTCTTGCAGGAAGACATTATGATACCTTCTCTCAGAATTCCTATTAGAACACACTTGGCAGAAGCAATCATTTAAAGTGCACATTTTTATGTTAAAAAGGGTCTGTCATTTAAGTAACAGTGATGAGAAAGCCTTAAATCACTCGAAATAGATCTCTTATTGCACGGGTGCAAGCCAGGGTCATCTAGCCTTTTCACCTGTTGGGATTAGTGAAATTCACTGTGCAATATTCAAACATACTAGATATATTTCTGCAGATAACAGATTATTTGGTTTGAGTACATTAGGGCTGATTTAAAATTGAGAGTTTCAATTTTCTTAAATTTTCAAGTGATCCTGTCCTCCATAGACCCTTTTGATTTTTGGAGATCCTAGTCCTTTCTGGGACCCCAGTGTCCCCCAATGATCCCCGTGTGTCCCTGTGTTCATTTGTTATCCTGAGACCTTTGCCCTTCTCTATTCCTATTTGCTGCTCCTCTGATTCTTGATTTTGGTTTAATCCCTTTTATGCCTTATCTGCTGCCCACCCTGACTTTTGGTCCTGACACCAAATTTATTTTGTTATGTTTATACCTCATTCTAAGGCTGCCAGCTCTGGTGTGACTGAGGTCCACAACCTTGGAGCTTATCACTCCTTGCAGGGTGCTCTAGAAAACCTTAGGAGTTCTGTGGACTCCGCATCTTGGCCACACCACCCAACAACAATACTGAGCACATGGACAAGTCTGCCACCAGCAAATCCTGACTCCATGACAGGTGAACCTTCCACTAAAATAAAAGGTCTGCTTATGTGGCCTTCCACACAAAATGCTGCAATAAAAGAGAATAAAAGGCAAAGACTCATAAATATATCAGGGGGTAAACCCTTTTTAATGTACTTTGGTGGACTTAAATTAAGTTTAAAAAAAGGTCCTTCTTTAGGGATGAAAAGAACATCAATCAGGGATTTGAAGTTAGACTTATACAAAGAGGATCAATTTGTTCCTTGGAGTTGGCCAAGAAGTGCTGGAGAGGCACCCAGTGAACCTGCAGTGAGTTTCCTACCCCAGAGGGGTAACTACCATTAAAGTCTAACTGCTGATATAAGGCTGCAGAGAGAGAACAATGGTGAGATTTAGATTCTAGTGATTTGTATTTCAATCCTTCTGCCTCAGTGCCTCCCTCTCTCTTCCGTTCTGTTTTTCGGAATACCATAGCCAGTTGCGAACTTATCTCCTGCTGTCATAGTAACATGCATACACAAATGAGCCTTCTGCTTAAACAGTAGAGGAGTAATGCTTAAAGCAATTCTATCACAAAAAACACCTATACAATGGTGTTAAATTTTAAACAGATCTAGAAACGGATATATTTTTCATGTTAAGTGTACGGGTGTTAAGTAAGCCTAACACTTTCTGGTATTTATCACCTGACATACACAGCACTCATCCTCATCCTGTCTTCATCTACCTTTCTTTCCAGAAGAACGGAGTCACCTTTGTTTAGGTATCATCCTGAGTCAGCATTTGATTCCTGCATAATCGTGCTACAAAGTTACAATGCTGCACCCTGATCACTGCAGGAGAGGAGACTGAGGAAACAATTCCTGCTGCCTGCAGCTGACTGGTGATATCATCACAACCTTGGCAAAGTCACCCGACATGAGCTCAAAGATGGCTTTTTAAGGATGTGGTACTTTTTGGAAAAATAATACTGTTGCAATATATTGTCCGAAATGTATACAGTCTGATTTGCATACCCAGTGAATGACAGGCCTATTGTTACCTGGTACCTATTCCTTCCACAGGGCTACCTGTGCCACATTAGGAGGCTATTGAATTGAGATCACCAGGTGTTGAGATCTGAATGGTAACAGGAGTTTAGTCTATTCATCTATCAATTGGAATTATAACCATGCAAGGAGTTATTCACTTAGTGAATGTGGCGATAATTCACTTTGCAAAGAATACCCGATCAAAGGCAAAGAAATCATCTTCCCAAGCATCATCTCATTTACAAAGCTAAGGAAAATATCTATTGCAAGGAAATAATTCACTTTGTTATGTGAATAGCCTATATTCCTTTAGAAAGTCAACCCCAGAGACCAGAGGTGGCCATATGGTGGGTTCCTGTGAAGACTTGGGGCCACCCTGCCGAATGGACTGTTGAATGTCTGCCCCTGCCAGGGACTTTCTATATGAGCGGCAACATTTCCAGGACATCTGGAAAAGTTGTACCAATACGGCACAAAGAACCGAATATATAAAACTTTTTTTAGCTCAAACTGGGAAAATGACAATAGAAGAATAATGCAGAATAAATATTTGCAAACACCAAATGTCTGGCACAGCGTACAGTAATGAGTACAGAGGGGGACGGGGTACTGATATGTGTCTCCGGATGATGGAAATCTAAATCTCTGAAGTGCTGGGTATGTCATTAATATTTCTCCTGCTGCTTATGTTTCTTTGTGCATATTTTGTGCCACCCCACACACAACTAATGAGTTGCAATCTATTCCCAACAGGGAAAGCAGACACAAGAGCGGCTTCAATGGAAAGTCAGTAAGATCCAAGTTTTCATGTATAGAGAATGAGATTCTGGATCTCGAGATCCATGTAATACTTTTGGTATGAACTTTGGGGAATGTAGAGAAGTGGTGTAAGGATTACTGTAAAGTCATAATAGTTTCTATGGGGGCCAGAGCCAAGGGAGGAGAGACCCTTAAAGATATGAAAGCAAAGTGGAAATCTTCCTAAACACTTCCCTTTATAACTTCGTCTCTCTAAGACTAAAGAAGATGATTATCATGGGAGAACCTTGGTGATAAAGCAAAGCTGTAATAAATTTTCTAGAAATAATTTGCTATTATTTGACTATTATTAATATCCATTCTAGGTTTGCTTGACCTAAGGGGGCACATGGGGATCAGAGTAGATATACAGAGGTGCAGAAAAACAAAGATTGTGTTCTATGACATGCACACATGCAAAATGCAAGTCTCCAACTCTTTTCAATGTAGTTATGAGAACTTTTGCGTTACCTAGATTTTAGTCCATCCATACCCATCAATCTAAAGTTCTCTCCTGTCCTGAAATATATTATGTGGCTTTTTATCATCTGTATTGGCACACCCATGCCTCATATCTGGGCTTGTAGACTGATGGCATCATTAGGGCCTCCACAGTCCATACCACAAATCTATTGGCTACCTTAAAAGCCATTCAAAACAAAAATAAATCAATGAAATGACAGCAAAAAGAGTGATTTGTAAACAGTAATGTCTACTGTAGCTCTTTATACCCCTTCTGTTTTTTACAAAAAAAGTAAAAGGCACGATGGTTGCATTAAATCCATACAATGAGGTGTAGACTAAAGGTTTTTTTTTGGGGGGGGGGGGGGGCAGATGAGTGCTATGGGGAAGGGGTGGCAAGGCAAAGTTGTGCTACTCAAATTGTCTATTTAAATTTCTTTCCCACACCCCTGATTTTTGGAGCGGTAAATGGAATTATAACTATTTAAAAAATAAGTAATGCATCTTCATAAAGTAGACGCAAATGCATTAGAAGTCTGATATTGTAATATAAATTTCAACTTGTAGTGTTCCTGATGTAAAACTATCCCATTAAAATTGAGATGAGATGCTAAAAGCAGTCTTGTTCCTGCATTCATCTTATAGTCTGTAAAAGTCAAAACAGACTTTCTTTGCTTACTCTGTCCTCTCTTCAGTCATCAGTGATCAGCTGAACGTGGGTGTAAAACAAAATGGGGGACAGGGAGCATTGTTTCCCAACAGGCTGTAATCTTAAAGGAAAAGAATGATTTTTTTTTTGTTTGGTCAATTTTATTGTACTGTTTTCCCAGTCTACAACTTTAGTTTAAAGCTGAGCTCCAGGCACGGAAAATTTTTTAAAATGTTTTTCCTAATAACCACAAAGAACCTCTCTACAAAACCTCTGTGAACACCAATTTCATTGCAAACCCACATATTTCAATGTAAAAGTGACAAGGACATCATTGCGTGCTGTATATAGTCAGTACAGGGAGCAGAGTTACAGGTGGGACCCTACAGGTCCACCCACCATGGGTTGCCTGAAATAGGGGCGAATACAAGACCAGTCACCCTGCACAAGTAGAGAGAGCAGTAGTGAATGGTCTTTCTTATAATAGGCATGCAAAAACTCAAAGTCTTGGAGTTGTTTTATGCTGGATTACTGCAAATACCATATTGAAATCAACAATTGAGATTCAAGTAGGACTGTGCATTTTTTGCACTTAGACAATATATATTTAGCCATTACATTTTAGCTTTAACTATCTTCAAAACATCACTTAATATTTAGGGGCAATCATTACATTCTGGCTATTTAATGGTTCCAATTATGGCACATTGAAGAAAGAAAACTTTTTCCTTAATTCATGAGGTCATGTTGCCAAAACAATATATATTGCCACCTCCTGAGATTAACAATACAGATATAAGAAGGGGTTCTTTGAACTAGAACTATCAAAAAAGGAGTTATGTGACGTTACAATAATATTTATATTTTAGGTATTTAAAGAAACAATCACATATAATAAATAACAACAACATGAAATATAAGTTCATAATTTACAACAATACAACAATATTTTTGGTCATTTGATGTGTTGTTGTGTGGGAGACCCACTTCTTTAGAGAAACAAACACCAAATATGAAACAGCAATTATATAACATTAAGCTGTATTAAAATCATAACCAAAAAATGGATGAAGGAAGGACCTGTTGGTAAGGCACCATAGTTGTTTTAACAAGGAGGTAGACAAAACCATGCATCTTCAAAGGGATACATCATGTATACCCAATATCAATGGATCAGTCACCAATGGAAAAGAAAATCCTTCCCTCATCAAGCCGAATTTTATAGTGGTTAGAAAAAGGTCGCCATAGTTCTGTCCCCATATTTGATGTAACTCCTTGTTTCTTGGGTAGTTCTTTTACAAGGAACTCCTTATATCTATATATTTAATAGTTCCTACTCAAACAATGCCCTGGCAAAACAAGTGTTGCCTGCCTGCTCGCTGATGGCCTATCTATAAATGAATAAGACAGATGGTCCTAGGGGTGCATCTCTTCTCTAAGACTTCCCTTTATAGTAGAAATTCTGATTTCTCCTTCTCTACAGGGCTATTTCCCAGATCAACTGCAACTCCAAGCTGCTCTTGTTCGCAGCATGCTGTATATAATATACCATATTTAAAAAAAATATTATTTGAACTTGAAAGCATATCATTTATCATTAGATTTTAAATATTACAGGAAAAAAAAGAAAATCTGTATTGTAACCTTCACTGGTTGTACTGACTCCAAACCTATCTGTCATAGCTGTGTCATAGATAAAGATAACTCTTCCGGTCTTCTGTTTATAGAATATAAAATGAATTTCTTTAACACATCAAAAAAAACATATAAATCACCAATAAGCCAGATAGAGAAAAACTGCGGTTTTATTGCCATCTCTGTAATAAATTGAATTAGACGCACACAAGCGTATGACTGAGAGAATCCAGGGGCCTTTGCACCACCGTCGTGATGTCTTAATGCAATGAAGTGGGAGCCAATTCAATTATTCTGATCGTTCAAGATGAATAAATGTATTTCATTTCTCACAGGGAAATAAACATATCCCCAATATTTCCTGGCCTTCAGGAATCATGTTATGAATATTGATATCTATTCCTTGTACTGGGTTTGATTCATTTTAACTGATGTGTCAGCCTATTTGGTTTGGTTTGCCATTGAACTGTGACCTCCTGGTATAGCGTACTGTACTGTATGTACAAGAACAGGAAGGTGAGTGCATCGGTGAATGAAATATTGGTTCAAGTCTCAAAAGTCCTACATTAAAAGTCAGCTACATGCCAGGATTTCTGTTTTGGATGGGCAATATAGGACTGAATCAACAAAAGTCAGGCTTCCAAACCATAAAGTAAGGGCAGGTCCGAATCTGCCTTAGGATTGAGCCATTCCACACAGCTCCTGGTGGCTACCACCTTGCCACTTGGTAACTCACACCACTGGTGATAGTGAATGTCCCTGGTAGTGGTATTGGCACTGACACCCCATTCATTTATTTTGAGGCACTATGAGGTGAAGCTACATGTAGTGTGTTCCAAAAGCTGGTGGCCCACTGGCATGAGGAAGTGATAAAGGTACTGCAACCTCATGGCCAGTGTGAACATAGCCTAAGGGCTGGACTGGTGGTGAAGTAGACATGTGGTTACTGTCTCCTGAAAACCCGAACTGCGCCTGTGATTGAGGAGGCATAGGAAATTAATGGGGGTGGCAGTGAGCAGTTCAGTACCACCCACTATAAAATGTAGGTTCATTAAAGGCAGTCACAGTGGTGGGGTCTTGCAAGGTGCCAGCTGCTGGGAGCCACATAGCAACCACTGTTCTTGCCACCAATTTAAAGGAAGCACAAAATGGCCCAAATTAAACCCATGAACCGCCTTCCCAAAACCTGAACCATATTATTGATTGAGGGGTTACAATTAGCATGAATGGGGGTGGCAGTGAGCAGTTTAGTACCACCCCCTAAAATTGCCTGGTAAGGTGCCAGTTACCAGGAGCCACACAGGAACCAATGTACCTGCTACCAGTCTGAGCAAGCACCTGAGTGCCCAAAGCAAACCCATGCAAACATGAAGAGAACATCGAAACTGCCAGTGATCACACCTAACATTATAGCTCTGCAAGCCACTGTGATACACTTAAATAATAATATTATATACTAAATATATCATATATATATATATATATATATATATGAAAAAAAAGCCATTGGCTTCATACAAGAACAGGACCGGTGCTGGATTGCCAAGCCATGCATCAGGGAAGGACAGCATTGAAAACAAAATAAGCATTGCTGCAAGATTTTGAAAATGATTGGCAATAGATAAAACAACGTCTGGAATTGTGCTTTAAATATTAGGGAACAGAATTTAAAACATAAATATGCAATTATTTTTTTTTCAAATTGAGCTCTCACTGCTGCTAATGTCTAGAGATAAAAAATATGACTGTGCCGCTAATTAATTCACCTGCATTCAAGCAGGATTATCTGTATTCTCCTGGCCTCTCAGGGGCCCTTGAGAACCATATCTGAGAGCCACAGGAAAGCGAAGCTTGTGAGATTGATCTTGCATTCAATAGCTTCATTTACTGCCACTGCCTAATTGCCATTACTTTCAAATTAAAAGCAATATGCTTTCTGTAATTAGCTACCTCGTCTATTCCCTTGGCTATGTTTTCATGTTTTTTTTTCTTCTTCATCCTGCACTTTGAGTCCTGCATTGCATCGCCAAAAGGTTATTTTTCAAAACTTTTCCAAACTTTTCTCATTCCCATTGACTCTTCTCCATTTAGTCTGGGGATTTATGTCTCATCCAACACTGACCTTCTCTAGAAAATAGTCAATATCATCATTTATCCCACAGGACATAGTGTGGCTCATTACACCCCTCGCCTCTTCTGATCGCTCTACTTTACTGGCAGGTATGTGCCGAAATGTAATTTATCTGTTCGTTCATCACGCAAGTTCCCATATCCTTCCTCTCTATCAGAATGTGTGCAAAAGAAGAGCCACTTAAAATGCCAAGACCAATTAAGAATGAGTGTCGGAAAAGGCTTGATTAGCATATTCCGTGATACGTTTGTGACTAACGAATAATGCAGGCAGCTCGCAGGGGAAGAGGTGGGGGCTTAGACTGCGATCAGAAGCAATCCATAATAACGTGAACAAGATTTATCAGATTTATCTATATCCAGATTGATAGGTTGTAAACAAGCCTTCCCGAGCTACCAACATCTCAGTAACATGTCCGATGGTAAAGGAGATTTCCAAAGCATATCCATCTACACTGCCAACATCATGGCTATTGCAACTAAACTATAAAGAAATAGATACTTTCTATGGCAGCAGCATCTATATAGGGGCAGGTGTTGATGGTTTTTTATTTGGATAAAACAGTTTTGCATTACCTTAGACATGTATGGGAATCCAAAATCCACTTACAATAAGTCTACTGCAGGTCAGAAGGAGCTCAAATAAAGGTCATATGCACCGGTTCTGAATGACCTCAAGCATCTCAAGCTTATATATTATTGATTTTATTGACACAAGCCAAAAACCTGACTACTTTAGGACCCCCAGTAGTACACAGGCAAGTATAACATTTTGCCCATCTAGTCTTGAAATTAATACAACCCTGGCAGACAGAACAGCCAGCAACAGGATGTGACGTGGACCTTTTAATATCCAAAAGGTCACCTTATGGTTCTTGTAAGTACATATGTAAGTTTTCATGTCTTTTGTGGATACCTGACCCTGACATCTATTGGAGCTTTGACAATTTTTTCCATTAGGAAAGTTTAAAGATTTTGAAGTGTGCCTGTAAAAATGTGTGTCCTTCCAGGAAATATGATATTTATAAAGTGAGGACTGGTAGGGATCTTGTAATATCTAATGTTAGGTGAGAAGACTTCACAATCGCCATTACAATTTATCCCAAAGGTGTTCTACATAGTGGTTTAGAATACCTCGTTCAGGCCATTTGAATTAACCAAACCATGTCCTTATGCACAGGGCCATAGCCATGCTGGGACATGCGCCACATTACTCTCATTGACTTCCCTAAACCGTTGCCAAGGTTGTACACACATTTATTCCATAAAATCTTTGTATATTCTTCACTGGAAACACCTGAACTCAATAATTTGGAGTTTTTTCCATGTGATTTGATCATATAAACTTAGTATGGAGCTAAGCACCAACTTCCTACCGTACAACGGGCCGATAGCACTTACAGCCATTAGCATTGACGACCTATGCATAGCATGCACCCACTATCATATACCAAGAATTTTATTGTATGTTAAGCCATTATTATTTTTCATTCTATATAGGTTGTACAAGGATTTTAAGTTGTCACCAGAACAGGTACAAAAAAAAACCAATCAGGATGTTCTTGTAGTGACAGAGGCTTTCCCATACTTCCTGTAGGGTCTCGAAGTGGAATGAAAACTAAAATCACCATACCTGGACAAGGGGTTTTAACTATTCCTTACTCCAAAACAAAAAATCTTTAGGAAAAGTATTTTGCATAATTATTTGGAATATAATATTTGTCTATATCAGCTATCTTCATCCAATGTTTTGTAAAATTCTAATGTACCCTCAGAGGTTGCTAGGGATTTTTTAAGTAGCGGCTGGTTTACTTACCATCTGTTGGTGTCTGCATAGTTCAAAGGCCAACATGACATGGCAAAACCAGTAGCAAGACGCAATTATCTTTTTTGCTGTTGGTAGTGGTAGCATTCTGACCACCACTGTACGAGGCAATTTTCCTATTGACCCCCTGATGAATTGGATTTAGGGGAACCCCTAGACCTAATAAATGTTTTAGAGGTTGCTCCATTGTAGGAAGTTTGAGAAAGGCTCGTTTATCTAATTTTATAACTGAAAGCTTTACTTTACCCCCCTGGAAGTGCAAACTTTTACAGACTTTCGCAAGAAGTTGCATCAATATGTCTGACAGCCCCATCACTAAAATTAAAAAAAACAGGCAATCTCATAACAGAGATAATTAGTACCTGTTAAATATTCCACAAAGCTGCATTGTTTTTCTCTGACAAAATGTAATTAAAATACGCATTTGTAAATACCTTCATGATTCATAATGTGTCAACAAAGGGGTTATGATACGCGTACGGATGGTAGAGACGCACCGTGGCTGTCACTCTGTGCGGATGGCTTATTGAATTGATATAAAGCACAGATCCATTAATTCATTACAATTGGGGGGTGCAAGCAAAATGTATTCATAAAACTATACAGAAAATTAGTCATAAACAAAAGGAGAGGTATAAGGCCTTCTTTCTTGAAGGCAACTCTTTGTTTTAACAAAGGCTCCATTGACTTTCTACCACTTAGTCTTTATCTGAGCAGGGCTGCCATCAGAAAAATCTGGGCCCATACTAGGTAAACTTCCTGGGGCCCCCTCTCTCTAATTTTTAATAGTTCCAGCATTGCAAAAGTCAAGTTCTTTTGATTGGTACAGAAGTACCCCTTGTCCCCATCTTGATGGTGGTCCTGGGTATGGGGTAGCATGCAAAACATTCTATCATTCTAAACATGTCTATCATATGACTGCATTGGTGATTGACATGACATTATCACACAGGGAACAGAGGGAGGTAACAATTTGTGAAATTAAACACGGTTGCTCTCTCTGTTCTTGTAGACCAAATAGATTGGTGGGGAAGTGAAGAGAAACATAAGCTGGCCTAGGCACAAACATGTTCCAAATGGTTTACCCAAATGCTAGTTTACTGGCATTACTGATCCTAATTCAGTGACTTCAATACTTTCTGAATCACTGGCCTGGCACAAATCGGCACATCTGATATCGCTCTCACTTTCTAATCATCAGGTTTATACCAAGCCAATGGCTCAGAGATCACTGGGCATTACAGCCACCAATTTGGTGGCCCATGTCCTCTATCGCTGCTAGATTATAGTACCTTCTCCTATCTCTTAAAATAGAACTATGACCTCCAATTCAAAATATGTTCAGCTATCTGTAACAAGGTAGTAACAATTCTGTGCTGATCCTGAATTTGGCGCAGAGTTGCCACTCTCATGTAGCCATGGCCCGCTTACACTATAGTGGAATTAAAAAAATGTTGCAGGGAAGTGGCTATCAGCATTGTTACTGGAGTCTGCAGCCTGTCAATCAGCACCTGGCCACACCCAGTCCCACCCACTGGTCTCTGGATTTGATAGCACAACCTTGTTTGCTGAAACTCCTCCCACTGTGATCTGCAGTATCTGAGTGGGGGAGCAAGTGAAACACAAAGGATTTGGCTCAGCAATGGAAAGTAATAGAATTGTTTATTTTTTTGGAAGCTTCTGCATCATTCAACACTTTGGGAAGTTTTGGATGCCTATGCCCCCCACTGCATACTGTAGTTTGATCAAGTCCCTCCATCCATGCCACCGTCTTTTAGTGACAGTCGGAGTCGGAGGAAAGAACCACAGCAGGGCACACATCCCCTAGAGGGTTACTTCAAAGACCTGCAATGATTTTATAGAATCAAGATTAATCTGAAATGAGGTCTACAGATATTTGTGGAGCTCTTCTATAAAGTTTTAAAACACACATAAAACACAATGACATGCATGGGTGGACATTGTTTTAAAATAATCCACAATTTCCATTTAGGGTTGCACTTGTACATTAAAATGCATGAACTGCTGTAGCACATTATACTTAGAACAAGGCTGGCAAGAAAATTAGAGTTCTTCTAAACAGCATTGGCAGTGGTGTCACTACTGGGCTCAATGGGCAGGAGGAAGAACATTTCTTTCTGTAAAGCTAATGTTCAAAATAACTTTATTTTTTTTTGTGGTGGCACAAAAACCTTCCAATAACCTAAAGACAAAATCTTGACTAACATAAAAGATGACATGTGGAAGAACTACTGCTATGATTGAACACTATACGGACCAGAGATATTAATGATTAGGTCATTAGATGCTTTACTTTAATAAAAAGAGAACAAATATTTTATTTCCATTTATATTAGCTAAAAGGACACATGAAAATCCATATTTTTCGACATTTAAAGGACTTTCACTTTTTTCTATCCAGTCCTGAGATTTGTATCAGTCCAAAGCATACGGTAGCACATCTCTGTTTGCCAGGGCAGAAGTTATCTTGTAAGGGTTTGTCCCTCCTCCAGCATGTGAATGGACAGATATATGCATATTCCTTGCTTTATAGCACAAATCATTGGTTCCTACTAATTGTTTGGTTGACAAATTGGTTAACATAATATTGGTTGGTCCTACTCTTCCCCCTACCAGTCTAAGTTTTTCTGTACAATGTGAGTACATGATGCACTAATAAATTCAGAGCTGCAAAAATGTGTTCCTTTATATCTGCCTGGGGTTCAGCTTTATCCTTCCCCTAACACTTATCATCTAAAAACAATCCAACCGTTAACCCAATTAACCTTTAACCCAAAATCCTGCAAGAAGTATTTGGCATTTCTGCTCCAAGAGTGGCACAGAAAGCATTTTCTCCAGTAGTGCCAAAAATCATGGCTTTCTATGTAATAAGTGAGTGGCTAATGTGTCGCCATCACCAACTTCCAGCATGGCTTCCTGCACCACATTACTCTCATTGATAACTTCTTAGGTAAAAGGAAAGCAAAGAAATCCCCAAGGAGTATTGGAAAAATGGATCTGTTTCCAGTAAATAAAATCTGGATTGTTACTGGGTCCGCATGCACTATATAAGAAATTACCAATGATTTACAGAAGGTTGGTAATCGGGAGTAGAGTATCGGCACCTTGTTGAACTGGTGCATGGTCTAAATGACCCCTAAATTTGCTTACTAAATAGAAGACAGGTAGTGAATGGCCAATGAATGGTACAAATGTCATCCTCTACTCCTCTACTACCAAAAGTTCTGGTGGAAAAGAATTTCTAAAATGCTCTGCTCACTATCACTCAATGGTTCTAATGACTTCTTCACTGGCCAACAGCTGCAGTCAGTGGATTGGAGAAAATCCACCGATCCATTAAAACTGGAATTAGCTCAGCTGGACCCAACTCGTTGTATAGTCTTTAGTTACCACTTATTTCTGGAAAGTCTTGCTGGGACTAATTTTTGGCTGTGAACCTACTGTTTGCTGAACCCTGAATTAAAAGCTTTGGGTTGAATTCACTAAGCTATGAAGCATGTGGGATTTGCATTTGCTATAGTTATTTTCAGCTCTCATTGGTAAAAATGATGGCAAATAACTGTTATTATAGCGTGTTGAACTAAGCTATGACCAAAACCCTGCTTTACATCAGCTCTTTACATTTCACTCCTCATGCCCACCTAATGAAAAGTAAAATTAGCCTTAGAGTAAAATTAGACAATAAGAGTATCTTGCAATGTGTGACTCCTATGTTTAACAAGAATAAGTCGAGGTTTGCAAGCCAGTCTTAGGTTTTGGGCTGTAGAATAGGGTTGCAGACAATAAAACGAATATAATAAATAAGTTGGGACCAGGGGTGTAGTGGGGTGGGCACGCTGTGCCCTCACTTTTTTCGACAATGGGCAACATCGATCTGCCATGGACACACAGACATGAGTCGTTTCAGTGCCATGGGTAGTACTGTGCCCCCTCTTTTTTTTTTACGACTACCCCCCTGGTTGGGACATGAGTTCCCTCTTAGGAATATGATGTATACTTATACAATGATATTTAACAGGATATTACGTGTTATACTGTATAATTGTTGCAATTGTTTCACTATTTTAAATACCTTGTCAAACTTTTTTTTGTAAAATAAAAGCGTATTGAAATAAAACATATATAAGCCTCACCAAGTATCTGTTCCTATTAGTGCTACTGATATCCAATCACCATGGAGTGTATTGATTAAATGTCAATACTCTAATACTATTTCATTTTTGGAGTAGAGTTGGGTGAATGGCAACCTATGCTCAGAGTTCAGGGAGAGTTCAAGCTTTACAATTGTGAAAATACGCCCTAGGAAATTTAAGACTCCCGGGTGTCTTGTCATGTTACAAGCCGTCAGACAACACGGGGATAGACTTATCTCCCCGCAGAGAATATTGTCCAGGTGCCCAGAGATAATAGAAAATGCTTTTTAGGGTTTTAATGTATCCGCATAATGACTTGATCATAAACATGTTCATCCTGTACATTTATTATTTGCTTTTATTTTGCTGAACAGCTAATGCTCACTGATTTGAAGAAACTATACCATTAAAATCATTGCATTTGAAACAGCATATCAATATATCAAATAATAATGGGATAAAAACCTAATGCATAGAAGCCATCAGAACAGCAAATTGACTTATGCAGCAAAATAGATTTCCCATTTACAGACCACTATGCCATAAATGTGAATATTATTTAAATTCCTTATTAAAAATGCATGTGTTTATGCATCCTCCTAATGAGCTACTAAAGCGTATACCTTATAGACACATAAATATGTTGATGCTCTATTGATTATGAGTGTCTTTTTCCTACGCAAGCCAAGTGCATTGTGGGAAATTCTCCCTCCCTAATCCACGGGTACTAACGTGATTGCAATATCCAGGTACCTTGCCGCAAAGGAGATGCATTTCTACATAGCTAATGCAGGGTGGCTTTTCCAAACTGACTTTCCAATGTGATATTAACCATAGACCTGTTTCAAGGATTCTAAGCTGGGCTTGGTGTATAGAACATTGCCAGTATCAGCAATCACACTTCATTAAACACCAGAATATATCTTAAGGATAAGGTGGTGGAAATGGGGGCTAAAGCTTAAAATTATCATGGAGGAAAGCATATTAAATAATTTATTTCCCTTTTTTGGGATATGGCTATTTTTTTGCCATTATTTCATCTGTTTAACCATTTTACAGGTATATGTTCAACTAAATGAACGTAACAGAAAACACAAATTCTATCATTCTATGTAACTACCTAGCTATCTTTATTATCCAAATGAATAAATGTTAGAAATTTAAATTAGGGAAGCACTAAATGTATACTGTTCAGGTGTCTCTTTGATTTATCCATTGATCCATGAAACCATTCATTTGGCCAAATGATTAGTAATTAATAAAAAAAGCAAGCTATCCATCTCTCCAGTCTAATATTTCCTATGTAAGGTTACAAGTAGACCAAGCTTTTATTAGATACATAGAGATTGTACATGGCTTCTTATAGTAACAATTAAGCAACAAAATGTGTGGGCAGCAGACACTTTGCCATCCAATCTGTTGCAATGCATCTGTTCTCTATGTTATAATAAAAATAAAAAAAGTGTACAGCCATATTAGTGTCAGAATGCTTGTGATTAATGAACAAAGCATGACTTCTCTGCATAGCAGCCCAGAGATAAATACAGCTCATAAAGGATCACTCCTTGTAGTACAGAGGACACTGATGTGCTATTTTTAGGTTACCAAAGGTTCTGTAATGCAATTGTATCCTATTGCTGCCAAGAGGCAGATTTTTCTCTCAGTTATTGTCCCCTCTTATTAAAATAGCATTCACACATCCCAGTGGATGTGTAACACCTTGTAATTAAACTCTATTCTGCATCTCTCATTCCCTATAAAACCAGAGCTGCGTTGATGTACAGCGCTGCGTAATATGTTGGCGCTATATAAAAATCCTGTTTAATAATAATAATAATAATAATATTAATAATAGTAATGTAACACTAAGCTCTATGACAAGCCCTGGTTGGTAATCAGGCAACCTATATTGTAATTTACTCATGACCTGTAATCCATTTCTTCTTCTCACCTCTAGTGAAGCAGAAACTATCATTGGATGCTTACTTTCTGCCCCAATATAAAAGCAGCTTAGACTGACTGCATGACGGATAGACCCTTATAGACCACCATATCCACCATCTAATGCCTTATGACTAATGATGGTGCCTGCAATACACAATAATGGTGCCTAGACACAAGAAGGAAAAAAAACTTGCAGCCTTATTGGACATTACTATAGTCATGCACCTTGTCTGTACACTAAGGCTCCCATAATGAAAACCATCCATCAAATTCAATGCATTTTGCAGCTGAACAGTGAGAAGACTCTGAACTTTATCCTGATGTAGATATGAACACACAGTCATTAGGGATGAGCAGAAAGATTTTGGCAAAATGTATATGGTGCTGGTAATTTCACAGAACAAGCAATTCTATTGTTTGCTTTGCTACTTCCACAGAACTTGCTTGAAAACAAAAATCTGCACTATTGTTTGTTCAGAGGGAATCAATTTTAGGCAGAGGGGGTGTATTGGCATACATTATTACAGCCATTCTGAAGCAGGGGTCCATGGAACCCCAGAGTTTTTTCCTCAAACTTTGGCTGAATGACCTACCATTTAATGATGCCTGCATAGATATGGGGCCAACACTACTTTGTAAAGCCATTCATGACATGAATGATGTCTGAGTTGTCTATAAAAAGTGTTATTTTAGACACTAATATAGGGGGCATTCTTTCCATTGGTTACTAATTTAGGTCTTTTCTCCCCATGAGCCCCAACTGTGGTTTTAGAAGACCTGAAACCAATTTAAATACTGTTTTGTATATCAAATGTATTGTTCTATTTGTGTTTTTCTTTTTTTGGGTCATTGTGTACTTTTGCTGATATTTCAGTAAAAAAAAAGGACAATAATGAGGTTATTAAGGGGCAAAGGCACAAGCACAGGTCCAGGTTCAAAGAAGCTTCTGTAACCCTAAGGAGTCATTTCAATCTCCCTGTACCCATAAAAGCCACCTTAGCAGCACCTTCTCATTTTTAAGATAGCTAAATTTCACCAGCAACATTTTGCTCATCCATTGATAGAATAATCATGGTAGGTGTTTGGGAATCTTTGGGATCCATTCTCGTGGAAGATGCCATGTTTGGAAGACTACTACCCCCAAATGACCCCTCTTCCCCCATTTACCTGCACACAGCTGCATCCAGGCGCAGATCTTGTACACAGTGGCCGTGTTGCAGAAGAAGAACAAGGCGAAGCAGGTAATGCAGCCCAGAATCAGCACCATGGACAGCAACACGAAGAAAGCGGCGGCTTTGAAGGCTCCAGAGGGGATAGTGCTGAAGTCGGTGAAAGACCCCCGGCAGGTAAATTCCCTATTGCCCCCTCCATTGCCCACACAGTAATGGAAGAGCCCAAAGTAGCCAGGCTTGGGTGTATTGACACTGTCCCCTATCCAGTAGGGTTGTATGAACACCACCACATTGATGATGGCAAAGCATATGGTGAAGATGGCCCAAAGCACTCCTATGGCTCTTGAGTTTCTCATGTAATTGTCATGGTAGAGCTTGGAGGCTTCTTGTGATGGCAGCATCTTGCCTAGCGCTCAGATGCCCTCCTGCACAGTGTAGCAGACAAAAACACACAAAAGCCCCTTTAGATGCCACCACCAGGCTTGCAATCCCTAGGAACCTGGATGTCCATGCACCCTTAGATTGGGCATGCAGTTGGTAGGCAGAAGAAGGGGAATTCCGATGCTAGTTTGGGGATGCCAATGTTCAAGCTGCCAATCACTGTCCCTGGGAGCAACATGAGCCAAAGGGGATGCCAGCGATCAGATGCCCAGAGCTGGAAATAAGCCTAGCAGGTGATGCCATAGACCCAGGCCATTGGTAAAGGAAGCAGGTTGTTAAAATATCGGAGACTTGGCCGTCTCTAGCCTTCCCTGCAGCGGCTGGGAATCCATTTTTGCTGTGTGCCTGATGCGCGCTCCCGAGCACCTGCGCGCTCCCGATGCAATGCAGACTTGGGGGAGAAGAGAGAAAGGGAGAGAGGAAAAAAAAAAACACTCTTTGCCTCTCTTTGTGAGCTTCAGCAGCTGTGATCTCATCTGCTTTCTGTGGCAGCATCAACTGCAAAGGACAGCAGCGAATAGCCTGCTATTTACTAAGAATTGAAGCTTGCAAGGGATTATTCCAGCCCTCTGCTCCCCCTGATCCCTCTGTAATCCTCCAGTGATTCTGTGTTAATACAACATGCAGCCCCCATTGTTATTCATGCAGTCAGTATGCATTCTGGATCAGCAGGGCTTTCCCTTAGTCCTTTCTCTTGCAGTGTGCCAGGCTGCCACACTGGTGATATGAAGTGGCATGTGCCCACTAGGGGCCAGGAAAGACCACTGATCCTGTTCATCTTCATTAGACATAAATGCATAGATTTTCACTTCAGTGCCTGGCAAATGTTCCATTGCTTTTTTCCCTGTTTCCCTTAAAGGGTCAGTGCATCACAAATGTGGTTATTGTATATGCTGATCAGCTGGTTCACCTATTTGCTATATATATATATATAGTAGATTCCAGGAATTACATTTTTTTAGCACCCCTGGGGTCACAGCCAACTGCTGTCGCTGTTTCCTTGATCCGCTTTTTCAAAAAAAGCGGAAGCGGGGATAATTGCATCAAGAATGAAGCTTATTCTTAATATATTTTATTGCAGCAATGAGACTTTTTCTTAAAGCAGGAGTGAAACTGTGCAGAAGTGATCATTTTATTGCAGCAATGAGACTTTTTGAAGCAGGTATAATTTTTTTTATTGCAGCAGGAGTAAGACTGTCTTCATATCTGAATATTTTAATATAACCAACAACAGAATTGCTGTCATCATTATATGAGTTTGGGGTAGGGTAGTCAGCCCCAATATGTTGCAAATCATTTTATTAATAAGGAACAATCAGTTCTGTTGTTCACAGCGATGGTGACTTGATTGAGAAGATTTAATAGGCTGCTAAGGGCAATCTCTGCACAATCTCCAGTAGGGTGTCCATACACCTTATAATCCATTTAGGAAGTGTGGTGAGCTTTTCAAATGTGCATTGTGCTTTAAGAGCAATAGCAATAAAATGAATGGGAAAACAACAGAAAAAAAAAGCTCTCCAAGGCTGGAGAGGATACACTTTCATCAGTGAAGCTGGGTGATTAAGCAAACCTGGAATGGATCCGGTCCAGGATTGAAAACATTTGATATCAAATAGCAAATGACTTTGAAGAAACTCATTCCAGGTTTGCTGGATCACCCAGCTGCACTGATGAAAGTGTATCCTCTCCAGCCTTGGAGAGCTTTAATAAATCAGCCCCATGGTGTTCTCTCTGCTGTGTTGTCACCCTGTACAGATGGACTGAAGAATAGGCTGGAGGTGAGCTTTAATGACAATGACAGGTTCACATTAAAGAAAAATCCTATAATGTTTGATTTGGGTGGAGCGGATTTTATTGCCATTCTTCACTGCTATCCAAAAATCCCCTAAAAACTAAATATCAAAGCCATTATCAAGACTTGGGTGAGATAAAAGAAATTCACCATCTTTATCACACAATACACCAGTCATAGAAATATTAGCTTTTATTTTAACTGACCTCCTGCAACTACAAAGACCCTGCGTGTCACCTGGTCATGAAAGTACCGAGGAATACAGATTAGAAGATGTAAAGGGAATTTAATGTGTTTTTAGGAACTGGTCATTTTGGACCTTGTTCCTTTTTATGCTTGGGACTGTTTTGTATGTTCCAGCCATCAGTGTGAGCCATAGGCACCCTGTCACATACTCTTTAGGCTATCCTTATCCAATAATATGGAGCTCAGTAGCTCAAGCTGTAATAATACAAAATTTCAATAAGAGAGACAATATGAAATCAAGCAGCTGCCGGGATAAACTCATAATGCCATGAAACACCACTGTCAGGAGTTTATCCTGTATTGTCTCTGTGTTTTTAAAACAAAGATATAACATCAATAATAAAAATATATCAAACATCAACATGATAAAACAAGGAAACATTGTTTATGTGTCACTGACCTCTTTATTTATTATAATTCCTCATATGGAAAGGTTACAACAATGCTGGATCACATAGAAATGCCTATGGTGTTTGAATGAATCATCAGATGTTTTACAAATGGCCATGAAGGAATCTATTATAAAAAAGAATCAAGCTTCAGCTACCAAGTATGTGTGCCTATTGCATTGTTTTCCAGGGTAAATAGAAATTAATAAAGGTATAAATAAAATGTGTCTAAGGGAGGGGGAAAACATCTTTATATATCCCTATAGTAGTTGAAATTGATGGACCTTGGCTAACTTATATATAGAATAAGTAATAATGTATAAAATAACTTTTTATATACCGTATATACCAATATTGCACAAGAAAAACTCTCATTTGAATGTTTCAGATTTGTTCCTCCCAATCATAATCTCATAATTAAATATAAAACAATATTAGAACTCTTCATTTACCAACATTACAAAGGAAATAATTTTATTGTCCATACAAAAAACATCCAGTAACTTTGTCATCATGGTAAAAACCAACTGCAAAAATTCAGTTTTAATGTATAATAACAGCCCATGCCGTATTGTTATCATTGCCAAAATAAGGTTATGTGTAAGAATTGGTGTGACATATTTCACAAAATATTTGGATCACTTCTTCAGACGGCTTTGTATACTGTATAATAAAACATAGACCATAAAGAATTTTATGTATATAAATCTAGATGTACATATATGCATGCATTTATGCCAGAAAAACAAAATAAATGTATATTCCTAAGGCAATGTACATATGTCAGGTGATTCGGGCTCATCTCGGGTGAGAATCTGACATGTGTACAGAGATCGCCGGAGGTCGTTCACTGATTTGTCCTGGCGGATCCATGAGTGACCGACAATACAAGTGAAGGGAGGAGAACACAGCAGGGTGCTGCTTGCTCGTTCTCCCCTCTGCATAAAATAGAATGGTGCTGTGTGTACAGTGCTCCTTCATTCATCTTTCCTTCACAATAATTGTGCTGTGTATGCAGGCTTAGATCATAGAAGTTTTAGACTTGTTCAGAATAAATTTGTTTTTTTTCCCATTCTGTTTGGCACATAAAGGCATGTCCGAGCAAAAGTGTGTGCTTTGACCTGCTCACTTGCATCTCTTACCTAACCATTGGTCAGTGGGCAGCACATCATGTTCAAAGTTTTGACTTCCTAGCTAAAGTCAGTATTTGCATACCAGAAAAGCCTTCTGATTGGTTGTTGGAGCCTTCAATGCACAGACACCAAGACGTTCATTCAAGACAAAATACTAGTTTTAACTATTAATATGTTTGATTAGCATTATGCACCATTCTCCTACCTTTCTGACTTGCAATAATTGCAGATCTGAATTATCCATTGCCTGCAAGACCATTGTCTGGAGAATAAAGGTTTATAGGTCTAAGATTATTTTTGCAGAGTCTACAGGGTCATCATAGCTTGCACATTCTTTTATTAAACATAATTGATTGAAGAATGATCTATGGGGTCTTAGGTTTTGGTGTTCACACCAAGGAAAGGCATTTTCTAACTGGATGCTTTGGCTCACCTAACATTATAAACTAGCATAAAAAAGCCCAGCTTACTTTTCAGTTTATATCAGATTAATACATTATAAATACGTGAAAGCAAAAGAATCAGAATCCTAACGATAGTTTTCTTAAAAAGAAGACACAGCCTGAGTAGAAAAATTGTTTGCTTCTGCCAGCTGCAGAAAAATGCCTTTACTGTCTGTGTGGAAGCAGTGGTCTTTCTGCAGAGGACCATTATGTCCCCTGATGGGTTAGAGCTAAAGCTCAGCAATCATTGGAATGTATGAGCTTTGCTGAATGGACAACTCCCATTGGGGACATCTCATACAAGCAAAAACCAAGCATAGGTTAACACAATGCCCCTACGTGAGCAATGGTGAATGGGCCCTAGGCTAAAGTTGGGCTTTATGAGCAGATCAGGACAGGCTTAACTGATGTGTAATTAGGTTGGTAATTGTGTTCCTAACCAGGGGTTCCACTGTAATTTTGGTGTATTGTCACCCAAACACCGGAAACATTTTAAGACTACAGAACATCTCCTTCTCCTTAACACGTGGAATATTCTGCAATCCACAGATGGTGCTGGAGACAATGCTAACTGATATCAATGCAGTACATGCATGGGAAGTTTTTAGCATACAAGACTAACTGGCAGGATCAACCAGTATTTGTGTACTTATGGAACAAATATAGCAAAGTGTTTCTTTGCCATATTAAAAATTGAACTCCAGGCACCAAACCATTCATTAAACTCTTCATATACTCTTCAAGAACCACAAAGGAAATAAATTTACTTTAGTGCACCAAATGCCTTTTTTTATTTTGTATAGGTAGCAATGGTATCATCACTGTGCTAGAAAAACCTTGTGCAGGGACCAGAGCTGTCAGAGGGGCCCAGCAGGCCGACCTTCCACTGACTCCCTGCAGAAAACTACTGGATGGGTACAAGACCAGTCACCCTGCACACGCACAGAGAACAGCAGTGACTGGTCTTTATTACAGGAAGTCCCTTTACAGAACAAAGCTTTAACTGGATTAATAGAAATAAAGAATGGACCTGGAGAAGATAGACTGGGTGATCCAAAATCCAGCAACCGATCTGGTGCAAGACTGAAAACATTTGCCAAAAATTAGGAAATGATTTTTAGGAAATCCATTCCAGGTGTGCTGAATCACCCAGGTCCTCCCATGTTAGTCTATCTTCTCCAGTCTTGTAAGACTTTAATAAACCAGGTCAAATATTCAGATAAGACTACAAATACTTCTTGTACCTAGACAATCTTTTCTTGTCCTGGAGTTCAGCTTTAACAAAGCGAATAGGAGAAGTTTCTTGTTAGAGTTTCCATACACTTTAACTGAGGATTTTGGTTACAAAGTTTCTGTTATATTCCAGATATATTTTTGCCTGAAATATATATTTTCCAGGAAAGGGGACTTCCCACTGCTACAAAGTAATGACAATGTAATTTTTATTCTGTGTTAAGGTACAAAGCTGACATGAAGAATAAGCGGTGGTGCAGAGCAGACTGCAGGGAACAGATAGCTGGACATCAGCCAATCATGTCTTTTCTCTTTTGCTTTAGAGAACCTTTTCCTTACCACTGTCACTGTGTCAGCAACTTCATCCCAGAATTTTTACTAATGAGATTCCATGCATTGCTCCCTCAGACTTCCTCTGTTATAAGAATCTGTACATTGATATCTTTATAGAAATAGGAGTGCTCATCAAAGAAGGAAATAAACTTCTTACCATTTATAACCGTTGCAGCCTACCGGTAAAATCTTTCCTTCCTCTATGTTCCTCCAGTATAAAAATGTTTAAAATAACTTCTTTCCCTGTTTTTTTGCACTGATTTGTTTCTAATATGTTGCGCTTTTTGATTTTTGAGTAATTAAAAGACTTTTGATATGACAATTTGATCTGCAATCTCTTCTTTCCCAATTCAGATATTTAGTAATGTGAAATAAAAATGTGTTTATAAAGAGATGAACTTAACTTTCAGTAGGATTTTTGAGAATTTGTTAAAGTGCATATATTTGCTAGATATAAGAGATGCATATTAAAAAGCAGCAAAAAAGGAAACTAGTATATATATATATATATATATATATAAGTATTTTTAAATGCCAAAGCGGTACATTTGACATTTAAAAATACTTATTATTTTAAATTTCCCGCCTGATCCAGCCACATGCTCACACGTCCCATGATCATCGGGCATCTGTGGGGACGCAGATGTCGGGCATCGCCAGGGGACACAGATGCTGGGCAGGTCATCGCTGGAGGACGCCGTGGACACATGGGGACCAGGTAAGCGTTCCAATTTCTTTTATAATTCCCCCCTGAGTGTGTCTCGGGGGTCACAGCTTTTGGTACAGAAAATAAATCCTGAGCCACACTCAAATGTTTTGAATCCTGGGCAGGATCCATTCCAGGTTTCTTGGATCACCCAGATTCACTGATGAAAGTGTATCCTCTCCAGCCTTGTAGAGCTTTAATAAATCAGACCCATTGCATTTGCTTGCCTATTGTTTGGACCACCCCACCTAAACATTTATTTTCTGGTCACAAGCTTATCTGATTCTCCATGGGCTTCAGCTCTACACCTGCTCTGGTTTTCATCTCCCTGCATTCCATATATCAGTCTTTTAAAGTGTTCTGCAGTAAAGAACAAATGCGAACAATAAAGATGTTTAGGCGTGTTTGATTAATCCTCGCTTCGGTCCGCTCCCTCTGCCGGTGTGTGTTAGAAATTCAGATGAGCCTGTTTGGTAATGTGTTCAGTCTCTGGCGTAGCAACAGTGATGTGGATTGAAAATATCACCCCTGTCAGGGAGGTGGGGTAGGATAACCTGTTTTCTGTCTACAAAGCTTACTCTGCTGCTGATACTAATCAAATGGTGACACTGAATAATATTTGACCTATTGCATCATGCCAAATTCTGTACAAAATTCTGCAGCATTCAGCCTTAGAAGCCAAAAAGACGCCTCCATTCTGTTCTCTCCTTCATTTGCATGTTTTGCAGATATGCGTGATAGGTGTCTGTTTTATGTCAGCCATTGCTGCACTCCAACACATTTGTGTCCAATGACAAGGCCCCATCCAAGTGTTCCTGCACCAATCACTAATGGGGACAGATCTCTGCATAGCTAGACACAAATCAAAAAACACCTAAAACACTAAAAACACAAAAACTAATCTACACCTGTAATTGGAAATATTTTCTGAATGATTAGGAATGTGGATAATGAGACTGCATGGAGATTACTGGAGTTAGAAAACCCTCATTTGTGTCTATGTATTCCCCATAATACTTGGTTGTTTTTTACAAAAAAAATGTTTTTATTTCTCCATTTTCTTCAAGAATTGGAGGATTTCAGCAAAATCTCAACATTTGGGGTTTTTAGAGGTAAAATATTAGTAGCTGCTAAGGGTTAAGGGTTATTTATAAAACGGAATCTGACATTCCCTTAAACATTCCCTGGTGGGAATCAATTACTGCCATTGAAACACATGGACCTGGAAGATTCCTAAAAGACCTGGGCCTGATTATTAAAGCTCTCCAAGACTGGAGAAGATACACTTACATCAGTGAAGCTGGAATGAATAAATCTGGTCTAGGATTGAAAACATTTGCTAACAAACATGAGTTGAAGAAATTCATTCCAGGTTTGCTGGATCACCCAGCTTCACTGATGAAAGTGTATCCTCTCCAGCCCTGGAGAGCTTTAATAAATCAGGCCCAATGTTTTATGGAATGTCTAATTCCCTATTTTATAAATGGAGCCCTTCATGACACCTGAAGGGTTACAGAACCTGTTTCTACTACCCTGGACCCCATCTTGGTGAAACAAAACAGCCCTTGGTAGCTTAATAATTTTATAGTTTTTCACAGTGAATAAAAGGACATTGCAAAAAGAATAAAAGACAAAAAAAATTTAAAGCCTTTTATACAAATATTTGGATTTATAAGATACAAATATTTACGTATACACAAACAGGAGGGCATACAAATTAAAAGGATAATATTAATTAATATTGTAAATATTAAATAATCATTATAATAATAAAAATAATGTAAATAATAATATATTAGAAATATTTTTAAAGCATATTTTGAAAAAATTAGGAGTTCCTGTTACAGAAAAAAACATTCTGACTGTAAAATAAATTTTGCCAAAATCGCTATTTGTGGCCAGATGACCATTGTAATCTGTTTTGTCTGGACGAAAAACTATATCCCTGGATAAGTAGATACAAGTGGATACTACAAGTAGTTACTATATTTAATTTGGGTGAATCTTTACTGAACCTAATATATCTAAAATACCATTTGGATTGTAAAAGGAAAAGGCAAATCCGATGAATGCACTTGTATTGGGGTTACCTGTAGAGGCAATGACCAAACTTGACTTGGGTGAACCTATAAGGCCCCTTTTAGACTTGCAGTCAGAGACCGAGCGGTTAACCTCTCCCAGTCGACCCTACTGAACTACTATGCAATCATTTTAAGCTTTGTCATGCAGTTCAGTGCCGTTCTTTCTCCACGGGAGGAAAAGCAGTTGCATAGCCATAAGCGGCTTTTTGCTGGAACCACGCCATGATATTCACCACAACTGCAGACACGTGGAAATGCATGCATAAAACGGTTCCCAGCTGCTCCCATTTAGTTGAATGGGAGTGGTTTTGAGCACAGTTGAGCCTGTAGAAGATTGCTGTGGTCAACTTCAAAATTGAAATAGCAGTATTTTATCTGTTATGGACAAGAAACTTTATATCCTCTACTATGTCCGATTTTTTAATTTATTTTACACTTTTGTGTAAATTTTAGTTTGCAGCGTGCACATAAAGATTTGCCTGGATAAGAGAGAAGACCTCAAGGTGGAAGTCAATGATGTGATGGGGCTTTGTTACCCTACACAAAGATTGCCTGTCTTTGCTGGTGACACACCAATAAACAAGGAGAGATGTCAGAACACAAAGAAATAGAACTAGTTATAATTACAGAGCGATGAAACAACTTGGACGCAGAGACAGGGAGACGTGTACAATTACAGCAGAGAAATGTGACAAAGATCACACAGAGAGTGACAGACATATATAGTGTGTGTTACAGAGGATTCGTGACCATCACAGGGATCACAGAGAATGACTTCTGTGACATTGGGTTGTACATGGCATGGGAGAGATGATGAGAAAGAGACAGGAAAGTAGTAGAAAAAGAGAGGGAGAGAGGGTCAGAGGGGATGGAGAGAGAGAGAGAGAGAGAGGAAGAGGAAAAAGAGAGAAAGTAAAAGGAAAAATGAGAGAGGAAGATAAAGAGGGGTAAAGAGAGGAGAGTGGGAAAGGGGGAGAGAGATTGGGAGAGTCAGAGATATAGAGGAGATGGGAGAGAGTGGTGGACGTCATGAAAGAGAGAGGATAGAGCAAGCATGGGCAAACTACGGCCCCCGGCCCATATACAGCCCGTTAGGCTTTTTTATCTGGCCCGTTGAACTCTCTCTCTACTTCAGCAGCTCCGCCTGGACAAATCCCGGGCTCGGGGAAGTGGAATAACCCGCCACTCACCCATCGCTGGCTCAGATCTGCTATGGGAAAGTGGGCAGGGTTATGCTATGATGATGTCACGTTCAATGGCGTCATGATGGCATAAACCCACCCACTCTCCAATCGGCCCTACCATTTTGCCAAATTTTAGAACAGATTGTGGCCCCTGAGTGAAAAAGTTTGCCCATCCCTGGGATAGAGGGAGAGAGAGAAAGGGAGAGGTAGAGAGAGGGGGGCAGGAAAGGGGGAAAGAGAGAGACAAAAACAGAGATATAGAGGAGGTGGGAAAGAAAGGTGAAAAGGGAAGAATGAGTAAGGGAGGTGTGGAGGTAGAGGAGTTGGGAGGTCACAAACATGAGAAAGAAAAGGGGGAGTGAAAAAAAAGAAAAAGGAGTGAGAGAAGAAGAGAATAGTGATAGGAAAACAGGAAAGGGGAGGAGAGAGTGGGAGAGATAGTGGAGATAGGAGAAAGAAGTGGAGAAGTGGAAGTGGAGGTGGAGGGGACAATGGTAAAAGAAGTAGTGGATAAGAAGACAGGAAGGAGGAAAAGATTGAGAATAGCAGAAAGAAGGGGAAATGAATGAAATGAAAGAATACATAAAGGATTCTGTGGGAAAGGGGTGAGTATTGGAGATGAAGAAGGTGAGAGATAACTCATACCTAGGTTGGTCACTATGGGCCGGTGTGCTGAACAAACATTACAAACCTAGAACTTTAAAAACCATGGAAAGATTACACTTGTCTACATTGGATAAAAGATAGTTGTCCTTAATTAACATGTTCCTATAACTGAAAGCTGACATAAAAAGTCTACTAATTGAATTTCTCGGCTTACACTGCGAACATAACAAGAGACAAGGTGACTGGTAGGAGAGGTGATAATACCGTTTGCATAGAAATTGGTACCTCAATGTCATTGTACACTGTATAGAATTCTTTAACAACTGAGCTTTACTGAATGAATTTAAAATGATTCAAATACAATGTATACAGTGATATAGATAATGAATACCATTATTAGTGTGCCAGAGAAAAGAATTTAAAGGGAACTTCAATAGGTGAAATTTATGAGCTGCCATTGCTGACTGCACATTTGTCAACTTGGTCACTAATCAAAATTCTGAGATGGTTAAAAATTGGAAATGAAAACTGTTTTTATTAGATGAATAGAAGATGTTAGCAATCTCAAGGTCAAATCACCAGCAATCACTGGAAATATTATGTGTTGGCAAAGATTGAGCCGTGTTTAGAACAAGCATCTCCTCCCT
>NC_092865.1:53589920-53593828 GCF_032062135.1 Pyxicephalus adspersus | reverse complement strand
TGAGACATAGGATGCGTCTTCATACCTGGAGGTATCAGAATGTTTACACAACAGTGAAGGTTTCTTTTGATGGCTTCCTTTAAAGTAAACCTGAGGAAAAAGCACTAAAGTCCCTCAATGATTACCATTTGGTAGGCTTTATATGATAAAAGCAACTCGAAATGGTGGAATGCTAGTATCAACCAACGAAAACCTGACTCCCAGCCTTTGTTGGGCGCTATTGATCTTTCACTTTAACATATAGCCCCATTGGCCAAAAGTGCAGGACCAACAGGAGGTGGTCAGGTTCTCAACCAAGAAGCCAGTTCAATACTAAAAAATTAAGGAAATAAACACATGTCTGCCATGGGGTTCCTGCCTTTTGGTATTGGTAACATACAATGACTTCAGGTTCAGATAAAACTAAACTGTGAAAATAAATATGTAACCCCCCCAAAAATTAGCTAATCTGTACTTTTTAGTTAAATACAAAACTCAACTAAGAAGCCCAATCATTTACAAGACAAGCTCCAATTTCTCTTGCCTCTCGTCTATAGTGTTGGAATGTCTTTCTTGCAATGCTTCCTAAATTACTTGGGTGCTTCCAATTGGCTGTTGATGGTGTCCATCACAGGGATTCCTTGGCAAGGTATTTTATGATAAAGGAGTCAGCATCGTGGGATCACAATGCCAGGGGCAGCAACAAGTCCTGAATGGGGGATCACTAGTCTCCACCACCAGATGGGTATGTGGATGGCTACGTGACAGAACCCCTAGCAATCTCCGGAGGAACCCCACAGTTCCTCAGAACCCTAGTTGGGAAATACTGATCAAAATAATAACTAAGCTCAACAAAAATCTAACATATTTCAGTTTATTATTGCTTAGGTGTATTGGTTGAATTTTTTGTTTTTAAGAATGTTTTCGCAAGTATTTGTATAGTGTCTATAAAAGTTTGCATTGATGATGACAACTGATCAGGAACTACCAACATGAGTACATAGCTTAAGTCACTTCTAATATTTATTAAAGGGTTCTTGTTTTACCCCATCCGTGAAGTGAATTTTATTTTTGTTACAGAATATTTGTGTATCATTGTCCCAGACACGCCATGTAAGAATTTAAAAACCCATAGATTATTCATGAAAGAATTGCCTTGAACATTGTTTCTTCATCATATTCCCCGGCTTCGCATATTTTTTATTTAATCAGATTCACATACCTCTTTCCCAAAGATTTACATTTCACCTTCTTTTTTAAAGATCTAAAACTCATAGATTATTTATAAATATAGTTCCCTTGGAATGTCTTTTCTTTAATATTCTTTTATTTATTTCACTGTTTTATTCAATTGTAATTTTGTAGGCTTTAATTAATCACTAGAGTTTATTGGAATATCGGATACAGCTTTTATTAATATGCTTTCAGCTCCCTACCTGCTGTCACATTTACAGCCTATTAGTTAGTAAGGATCAATAGAGCAATAAGCTTCATGTTTGTATATATTGAATTGATTTGATTGTGTTTTAATACTATATATATTTATTTTATGTGTTCTTTTGACTTTCTTCTTTCAGTTGCTGCTTTTATAGTCGAACACAGCCAAGATATCAGTATTTCCAAAAGTCCATAAGCAATGGTAACTTTTTATTAACAAAGAAAAAAGAGCTATATTATAACCCTTGCTATAATTTCTATATCCATAACTTACAGTATATTAGTTTGGTGATCAGTAGGAAGAATGCCTCTTATATTGATGACCAGTGGGAAGAATGTCACAATTACAGATAGCCATAAGATCATTGGTGTCCCTTATACTGACCTGAGATTGGTCATTGCTTAAGGAACCCCCAGCAACCTCTGGAGGAACCCTGGCTAAGAAACCCTGGTCCAAGGTCAATGGAGGCTTTGGAGGTAGCCCACCTACCTGCAGTATATAACCCACTGTATTATTTACAGGTATTGTTTAAAAAAGGTTTTAAAACCTCAGTCTTATATCAAACTATTTAAAAAATGAATGAATTAATAAACTGGCCAAAACACATATTGCAATCCCTTTAAAAGCTAATTCTACTTCATCACATAAGCAGATCATGATCAGATGTTACAGCTGTGTGATCTAATTTAAATCCCTCTCAATTGGCTACTTTCTGGTTTTATGACACTTGAAGGAAAAATGTTAAATGTTGTATTTGGGTTTAGCATTTCTGCTCATTGAATCAGTAGGTTAAGTTCTAAAAGTTCTTTGGACCTGTGAGATCAAGTAATAAGAAGAATGGAAAATACAGGTGGGTTAAAGTGCCACCTGCTGGATCAAACACCCTCAGCATAATGAAGTTTAACAGACATTTTAATCTTTTTTTCCTTTGGAGATTATATACTGTATATATCTATATATCTATAGATATATATATCATAAGTTTGTAAAAAAAACTGAGAATTTCAGTAAAACTAACATTTTGGCCACTTTCACTGGTAAAGAAAAAAATAAAGCTATTACTACGTAGTTGCAATTAGCTTTTAGTGGCTCCAAGGGGTTACAGAACCACATATTGGGACCCATTTTCTTCTACTTTAAATGCATTTAGGAAATGTTGCAAATAACATGCATTATAATAAGGCAGCTTATTGAAAATAAATGGGCGATCAATGCACCCTAATGTGCTAAATAAAACAAATGACACAATTATTCCTCTAATGCAAAGCACTTCTGTCTGTTGCAACAAGTTGCATTGAACCTTGACTTAGTGGGTCCAATTTATTAAGGCTCCCCAAGACTGGAGATTATAAACTATCATGGAAGAACCTGGGGGGTCCAGCAAACCTATAATGGATCCAGCCCAAGATTGAAAACATTTGCCAACTAATGCAAGTGTTATTTTTTCAGAAATCTAAAGATTTTAGATCTAAAATCTATTTCAGGTTGTCTGGATCGCATAGGTTGTCCCATGATAGTCTATCTTCTCCAGTCTTTCTTAAAACAGGCCCAGTGTGCCGAGGTGTATTTGAAAATGAATGCCATCACAATGTGGCATGCTTGTTATGTGCTTAACCATGTGACTGCGCATTAGAACAATGTAAAAAAAAATGCCCCCCTTTTCCCAAAAATTATCTCTCATGAGCCTTATAATTTTGTGACAACAATCTGATTTGTGTAGTGCTGTCTTTTAGCTTACACAGAGTGCTCTGAGAATCCCTTAATATTATTCATATGTTTAAAACAATATATATATATATATATGTATATATATATATATATATATATAAAGATTTAAAACATCAGTTAAAAAAATATACAACCTAAAATATTCAGTTTCCCTTTGAACACAGAGAGCCTGATTTATGAAAGCTCTTCTGGAGAAGATAGACTATCAGAACCTGGGTAATCCAAACCTGAAATGGATCTGCTCCAGGATTGAAAATATTTGCCAACTAATAGCAAATAGGTTTCATTCCTTTTTTTCTGGATCACCCATGTTTTCCCATGATAGTCTATCTATCTGAGTCTTGGAGAGCTTTCATAAATCAGGGCTCAAGGTATACTGATTACACTGGAATAATGGCTTATGTTAAAAGAAGGCACAGAAGAAGCAGTTTCCTTTCAGACTCTTTCACAGGAAGTCTGCACAGCTTTAACTAAACAGAAAAAAGGCCGGATGTGTCATTTCACTGACTCCCTTTAGCTGTGGGTGTAATCTGAGCTTCACCTTTTCCTTTCTGTGAACAACAGAAGTTTTTTTCAGTTAGTATTAACCATTTAAATCAGCCTTTTTGAGCCTTTGCAAATGACTTTCTGATATTCAGGGAACCCCTGGTATAATTATATATCCACAGCTTACAGTATATTAGCATGGTGGCCCCTGGGAAGAATGTCTCTTACACTGCTAGCCAGTGGGAAGACTGTCCCCCTTACAGATAGCCAAAGAAAT
>NC_092865.1:53575427-53589580 GCF_032062135.1 Pyxicephalus adspersus | reverse complement strand
TATAAAGCACACATTTTTTGCATGCTTTCAAAAGAATTCTTTATTCCATTTTAAAATAATATTATACATAATAATTACCCCAAATCACCTTGCCGCCCTTCGCTATTGCTCCATTTGACTTTCCATAGATGTACAAATAAAGAAGGCCGGTGGGAATTCAAGGAAATGATTGGCGATGTAGGACACGACTGGTATAAACGCTTGAATTTTTTTTCACTTGATCTCCCTTTTAAAATTAAAAAAAAGAATACACTCAGAACCATGTGAATGCTTCCGCTCTGCAGGTTGTATCACAGCTATTGGATGAAATGCAGACAATTTTGAAGCTCCTGCGTGGGTGTTTGTGGTGTGAATTCATTTTCATTCTTCAGAAATGCTTTCAGAATGTAGAGTATAGTAGCACCCGGCACATCGAGGACTTCATTGTTATGCTACATGCACTATCACAGTTCTTTAATGAAAAGCCCCTCCACACTGATACTAGCAACTGCAATCCAGCTAGTAAACAGCTCCTGGAACGGCAGCCAGGCAATCTCTTGATATTGTATTTAGCAGATGGAAAGGCGGCCAGAGGGAAGCTACAATAAGAGGGGTGGATGGCATAAGTCTGCAGCTGGAAATCTGGGACAAACTTGGAGTAAATATAGTGAAAATATGTCCAGATATTAGTAATTGCAATTTCATTTTTTATAGTGCCATCATATACCATAATGAAAGGCATTCTGCTGCATTTTTGCTCCATTGAAATGTATAGTGGCCATTCTCAGGTCCAAGAACAACTTTGGGGGGCTTCTTGACCGTTTGTATCAGGCTAGAATAATCCCATGTGTCTGTACGTAGTCTAAAGCCCTGTACAGATATCATATGTGATCATTTCCAGTAACAGATGAACAAATTTACACACAACGCTGTTCTGTTCTATAGAGTAGCACAGGGGTTATTTCTGATTGATATTTATTAGTTGATGATTGGATTGATGATTAATGCCAGGGGACGGCTGTATACACGCGTAAATAGCTTGGGGATTGCTGACCTCTCTTCTTTCATTTTCTTTTCAGGGCAACGTATACTCACCTTCTCCCTATTTTCCTGCCACGCCATTGGAGAATCATTCATGGTGCTTCCCGGAATGGGGGTACAGGTAAGTAATTATAAGGTCACCTGAGTGTGAGCCAGGAAGGCACTGAAGAAACCCATACAAAGCATCACTTTTTTACAGTGTTGGTCGAATATCTCACTATTCGATTCGACAGCTATTCGATCGAATAGCGGGAGATATTGTTCGGGTGATCGAATGCCGAACTCGAACACCATTAAAGTCAATAATGGGAAAATTTTTCAGGACTGTGAAGAACTGCAAGAGCACTCAGGGGAGCAGAGCTGACAGCTCCCCTGATTGCTCTTTCAGCCCTTTACTAGTTGTATGTATTCTTGGATAGAGGTTCTCTGTGTTCTTGGATAGAGAAACTCTATCCAAGAACACATACATCTAGTAAAGGGCTGCAAAAGCAATCAGGGGAGCTGTCAGCTCAGCACCCTTGATTGCTCTTGCAGTTCTGTGTTCCTGGATAGAGAAACCATTCCTGAATAGAGAAACTCTATCCAGGAATAGGGATAGTGCTCTCTGATGAGCTGAGGAAAGCTTCATCAGGATTTTACTTTCCCCAGCCAATCATAGAGCACTAGAGGTTTTGAATGAGGAGACTTGTCCCCATTTAACCTCTAGTGCCGGGGATCGCACACTGTTCTCAATGAATGTGATCGCAGCCTCATTCATTGAGAAGATCCCCGGCACTAGAGGCTAAATGGGGACAAGTCTTCCAATTCATTCTCCTAAAGTGCTCTGTGATTGGCTGGGGAAAGTAAAATCCTGATGACGCTTGAGCTTCCTCAGCCAATCACAGAGGACTAGAGGTGATGAATGGGGAGACTTGTCCCCATTTAGCCTCTAGTGTAGGGATCCCACACTGACAGGAGGATTCCCACAGCTGTGCAGCCGTGGGAATCCTCCTGTCATTGTGGGATAATGTGTAAAAAAATAAAAGTTAGTTACACAAATTACACACATTCAATAAATTACTTTAACATTCATTTTTTTTTTTTTACACATTTTTTTATTGTGCCGTTGAATCCTTTGTCTTTCGGGCTCTATCCGAATTCGAAAAGCCATATTTGGGTCGAATATAAGGACAACCTGAATTCAAGCACCAACAATACTTTTTTATATACCAGTAACAGGTACTCATAGTGACTGATGAGCTCACATATATCGGCCAAAATGCAAACCAAAACCCCATGATTTTGTGTTTTTTTATATACTTGGTATATATTTAAAGTTCCATTTAAATATATACCAGTCCCGAGCTTCCTAAAATGGAACTAAGCTGCCATAGGTAATTTTTAAGTTTGATCCCCGAGGGTTTTTTTTCCATATGCGCTGCAGGTCTGTACTTTATAGTAGACTTACCTGCAGAAAGGAACCCCTCCAGCACTGTATGTTCATGATCCCCATTGTTGGCACTTTCACCAGGTTTTGTGCTGAGTTTGTAGTCTTCAGCCATCTTCCATGGCCAGTTTGGGATGGCATAACCCCTGCACATATTCATGGAAGTTACTTTGTCCTGGCACAGAATTGAGCTGAGATTGGGCACTGAGTTGCGCATGCATGGCTCGGTGTACGATAATAAAAAAGAATGCTGACAGGCCATTAAAACATCTTTGGCAGAGGAGACTTCCCAGTCTCTCATGTCATAAAATAAGCCTGCATGTCGGCAGTTTTTCCTAAGCTGACTTTAGTTGCGCTTTATTGCTGGTATGGGCAACATTAAGAGGCTGGTTTACAACCAACGTGTAACCTCAACCGAATTTACTGTTTGTTTGTACATTGCTCTTAGTTATCAAATGGTTACCTGGATGTACTCCGGAGAGCCGGCTCAGGTAACCCATAAACAGCCTCAGCTTTAGTACCATGTCGGAGCACTTAACCTTCTTTATGGATAGATTGCTTGGGCTGATAGGCTAAATTAACCCTGACATCAGGAAAATAAGTGGGTCAGGGGTTGTTCTTTGAAGAGAATCTGTAGAATGTGTTAGTCCAGGTCTAAGAAAGGGAGTTGTAGGGGGCATTGGAAAGGCTGGAGAGTGCTGAATAGCATAGAACGAAGGAAGGAGAAGAAGGACTATCTCTATGCAGTACTAGATTTGGAGCTAAAATCTATATATTGCATCTTCTTCTAAGACCATAATGAGCCTAGCAAAGAGCGCAAATCACATATAAATGGTGTGCTGTAAGCAGAGGTTACCACAATGTACACATGTCAAATTTATGTAGCCAGAAATTTTTATGTTACCCATATGAAAGCTGTAGACAGAGTGTTGTTCATTTCCAAGGGGAAGCAGCAGGCTACCCACTGCATCCCCCTACAATTGACAGTGGTGGTTCCTGGTCAGTCTTTTAGTCATCCACCATGAAAGATCACAAAATTGAGGGACTGCTATATACTAGATTCTCCCCCAAGATGATCACTGATTGTTAATCTCAGACAGCATTTATCTTACATGGGTACATAGCTTAATACAAAGGCCCCAAGTTCCATTATGATTTGCATAAGGAATTATTATGGCACAGACAGTCCAATTCCACAAATAGAAACCATCTACATAAAAACAAATGATTTCTTTGTAAAGACGCCTCTCCTTGTATTGTCATTAGTGGTTTATCCTTAAAATGCCGCTGTGTGATTGGATGATATAGCCCCAGGCATCTATGATGGGGGAATGCATACATCAATGATTCCCAGACTCCTTGCAGGCAGCTCCCAAGGCTGCATCTAATATTTCTATGTATGGATTGGTGTCACGAAACATGCCACTGTTTTGCTACCAATTTATTTGTGCTGTCTGCCCTCAGGATATTCATTGCTGTGCTGAATACACCTAGAGAAGTTTATTGAAGTCACTGCTTATGCATAATAGAAGAGACTCTTAGAAAACTGCAGTGACAGGATCATAAAGGATGTTGCCTGTTTGGCAGTATGTGGATGAGCTGCAATTGTGTTGTGTGTGTGGGAAGGCGTCTGATAACCAGACAGGGATGGATCTATTGTGCAGCTCCTTGGCGGCCCAATTGACTGTCTGAGGCTTATGATCTCTTGACTAATATCTTTGCAAGTGATTTCTAAAAAACTGAAAGTTTGGTATTTAGCTGGGGCATTTCTTTGCAGTACTATTGAGGTGTTCCCATCTATATAACCATGTATTATCTAGCGATGGTCAATTTACTAGATCTACACAAACTTATTAATGGCCCCTGACATTACCAATGAGCCACACATAATATTGTGCATACAGACATACTGGAAGAGATTGTTCTGAACCTATGGATGTGCTACAGAAGACAGTCAGAAACTGTTTGGGTTACATGGAGACATGGAATCATTTCTAATATATTGTCATTTGCAAATTATGAGACCCCAGACTGCTGGGACACCAAGTGCTGCTTAGTAAATACCAGGGGGTCACAGGATTGGGGCACCAAAGGTGTAAACTATACTGGGGCCATTGGATGAAATACTAGGTAAAGCCGCTGATGGTTGGATCACAATTGCCAGATTTTATGTGAGAAGTAGCCTCTACCTTTGTACTATAGAAGAACATCGCTGTCCCTTCCAATCTGGACTGCAGATTAACTCAAAGTGGACCTCAGCAGGATCTCATCCCTGGACCTCCTCATTTTGATAACACAGAGATAAGGTGTTTTGTGAGATCAATATGTGTCTTCTTGCAGTTATTATGCAGATATAACAAAATGCATTGTTATGGTATTTGGACCAAAAAAGAGTCCATACAAAAGGTTTATTTTTAGGCTTCACATTTTTTTACATTGTGACTACATTCACACTGTTCAGCTAAATTAAATATCAAAATGAATTAACTTTCCCCCGGCTTAGATCATGTTTATGTTGGTGGTGGATGGGCTTGTTGAGCCACACACAATGTATGTATGAGGTTGGGATCCTGCCTCCCCCTTCTAATCCTCTTGGATGCTGACTGCATAGACCCAGCACTGATCTTGTAGCATTTGTGTGACCTCTGTCAGGCCAATAATCAATAAATGAGCTGGCTGGGAGTGACCTTTACAACCAAACATTTCACACAGTGAAACCAGGGAAGACAGATGGAGAAGACAACACACGGGCATTAAGAAAAATAACAAGAGGATCCCTGGGGTGTAAATCACCTTACACTAAATAGGCAAGCAAAGCCAGGGGAATAATATTATCCAGGAGACATTGCAACTTGGTATACAAGTCCATTTAAAGCAAAACTAAACTCTGGTTGGTGTGCATGAGCTTTTCCATGATCAGAAGGTATGCACAGATTACTTGTCAATTATGGCACACACTTACCTTTATCTAGGTGCCCTGTGTGCCAGGTCCAGTGGTCAGGAACTGGCCATTGGTGAGTAAATCTTTCTTTGAAATCAGATTTCATGGAAACAAATGTCTCCATTGGAGGACTTCTCCTGTTCTGGTGGCAAGTTACATTTTTGGATTTATCCTAACTCTGATTCCAGGGGGCATTAAAAGAATTAGAGTTTGTGCATCTCCCTATCATGAAAAGAAAGATGAGCACCATGCCATGCCATGTGACTCCATATGACTCTCATCAAATGGCATGATACTAAGCATTAGATATAACAAAAATACTTTGCTGCGGAGTTGCATTCAGCCAAGGAGTACCCCAATTTTATTAGCTTGGCAGATGATCAAAAAACATGTTGCATGCAGTAAGTTCTAGTTGAGACTACTCCATTAGGTGTTGCATTTTGTTGTAAACTATCCAGGAATTGAGACAATGACCAGTGCTTGACCAATACTGACCAATGATCATCCAGCATTTTACCTTGGATGCCAGTTAAAGTATGAACTGCATTCCTTTAGGATGATCTGATATAGGGTATACATATGTCAGTATATACTGGTAAAGCATTATTGTCGGTGAGACATTATACATATTAAAAAAAACTGTACTAACCCTACAGTGCTGAATTTTCCAGCACCTATTGATCCTATCTTTCCATAGAAATAAAAACACAAGAGAGACTCAAATCTTTCATTTCTCTTTATCTAAAACATGTTTTTCCTTTCATTATAAAATAATGCACCATAACCTTTTACTGAAGCAATATTAAGCTGCAGCAATATTGTGATGTTCAGAAACTTGTGGCTACCTATACGGCGGGTTGTGAGCCCTTTGATGTCCTCACTAACCATGGTAGGTTGCTGATCCTGCAAAGTATATAAAAGCATTAAAGCGCCTGCAACCAATGGAGAACCATAAAAACCTTCAGGGGACCAGTTGTACCCTGGATGGAGGAGACCAGGTGCGAGGATAGTTTTTTATTGTTAAAGCACTGATGCATGAGTAAGTCTTTCAATCAATTAAATGGAATGGAATTGAATAAAATAGGTCTTTTATTGTGATTTTACACTTTAACAAAGTGTTTTAATGAACCATTTCATCACGCATTTCGCTATATACGCCCTAAAGCCATGTCATCATCTTCAAGGCATGTGTTTTTGTCACTGCAAAGTATCAGATTGTAGTCATTGAAGCGTGAACAGGGGCGTAGAGATTGTCCCAAAGGCTTGCTCGGCATCTCATGGCCTCGCCGGAGTTGGTGTTCTGTCTGTCACGGTGAATAGGGCATTGCAGGTCAGAGTGGCAGCAGCTGGAAGCCTATCGTGGGCATCCTTGTTTAGCTGCCACACATAAGTATGTTGGCAAAGGATAGCTGGCAGCTGCCACCACCTAGTCAGATCTGTCACACTACACTGACCCGTAATGACATTAGCAAGGAGGATTAACCTGTTGCATCCAGTTATGGATTTTGTGGAGCTTGCTAATAAATTGCTTTAGAAAAGGGAAATAATTGTCCTTTGGGGAACAGAAGAACCTGTAGTACGAGGCATGACAAGAAAGAGACGTTACATGTACGGAAATCCAGAGTATGTTTGATGTCATATCTTATTATTTACAGATTTCTAAAAGCAGACCTAAACACGCATGCACAGTGAGATTGGCAATCTTTTCCCCCCATCTACGTCACCACAGTGTGAGATCGGGTGATGTACGAAGAAGAACCCAGAAGAAGAGTGGGGAAGATGGTGGCACCCAGCACTTCCTCTAAAGAAGGATACCGTAACAACGCAGGACCCGATGGACGAAACCTCCCAATGGATCAACGGATCTGTGGGATTAAAGGTAAGTGTGTTTTTTATATTTTAGTTCTGCATGCACAGGAGTTACATCATCAGTTGGCATCCAAAGGTCAAGGAGGATTATCTTGGACCCGGATGTCTACCTTGGAGTTGGTGGAAAAGATGGCAGCTTCTTGGTGGTGGTGGTGACAGAATCCTGAACCACCAGAGTCATCACTGAAGGGCTCCTACAAATGGGTAAGTTTTTGAATGTTGAAACACATAAATCTCATATTTGTTCCTTTTTAGGGTAAGGCTCATTGCTCCATTGGGGAGATTCACACCCCTGATGATCTTTGTCACCTAGACAGAATATGATGGAAAACCAAATAAATTATGACACCAAAACAAGAGCTAAAAAATGAATTCCCCAATAGTGGAACCTATTCCTGTGGCAAGATAGGAATCTTTTTCACTTTACTAAGATTTCCTATCATTTCCTGGTGCATCTCTAGGACAAGATGTAAAAGGAAATCTCCCCAGTGGGACACAGACAGCAAAAAATAGAGGTTTTAACTCTTTCCCACTCAAAATAAAAAATATATATTTCCTTAAGACAACTGTATACAGTGAAGCAAACATAAAAAATAAAATTTAGTATACACATAAATCCACTTGTGTAATGACATGAAAAAAGCTCTCGTCTGCTTCCACATCAATGGGATGAAAAGTTTCCCAAAGTACAACTTTCCCCCCCCCCCCAGGCTTTTGTGAGCGACATAAAAATAGGCACAGTGTCTACATTGCAATTACATTTACGTAAGAGTGAATATTCTGGAAATGCCAGCTTCTATTCATGGCACGTTAACGTGATCTTTTAGTATTAGAGCTGCTGTACAGACGAGAGGTAGGCGCTGTAAATTTTTCTTAAATCTATGAAGGTTCTAGCATATTTTAAGGCAGTGTGATCTTGAAGTGTACCTGTCTTGTCAAATATCATTTAATTACATTATGGCCCCCTATGTCCTACAGTGTAGTGTGCACCACACTCTGGGGACATCAAAGAGCAATGTATACATAGGTATAGTATCTACATAATGTAAATTCTGTCCAATCTAATAATTACCGGCTCCACTTTTTTGGCTTAAGCCACAGTACTTATTAGTACTCACAGGAACTAATAAGCAACTTCATGTAGAAAAACAGTGCTGCAATGTTGGGCTTCACATTGTACTCTGGGAATCCTTTATCATGTTTTTAAATAGTCATTTGATACCAATTGGGAATGTACATTGTATATTGGCAGTAGGTGACTCAGAGGTTAGAACTCTGGCCTTTGCAGAGCTAGGTCCCAGGTTTGGATCTTGGCCAGGATATTATCTGCATCCACTCGCTATAAATAAAGTAACAGTTTAAAAAAAACCAAAGCCCCCCAAAGCTCTGGTATATATCTTCTGAAAGCTGAACATAATACTGGAAAACCTGATTTTATCAAGAGATATTGGTGCAAATAAAGATCTATTTTGTTGAATAAAACACAGACCATCCTTTTCCAATAAACAAACACAATATAAACACAATATAATCTACAAAATGTCAATAAAATATAAAAGTTGTGATTGCATTAAGGTAATAAATAACTATACATCTAAATCATAGATACCTAAAATGGTGAAAAAATACAATACTCAAATTTACAAATAGTTGGTACAGCTTGTCACTTTGGACAGTTTGATGATAGCCCTAAAATCTTTTTAGCTCTGCTTTGCCTGGGCACACCTAATAGCCTTTACAGCTGAACAAATCACTTGTATTAGGTACAGGAAAGCTGGCAGATTCATAAAATCCATCACAAACTGATGACTGGCTGCAGCTAAGTTTGGTTTAACTCCTCAATGTATAGAACACAGAATATAGCCAAAAGTTTCAGAACACCTGACCTTCGCAAGTATGTGAGCTTGATGTGCATTCCTAATCCAGGGATGGTAAGTTGACAAAAACTTTCTAACTTTCACTCTTGGAAAGCTTTTCATTCTTTATTTAAACAAGGAGAAAGCAGAACATATAAATATAACCACTAGCAAAATAAAACTTAAAGAGGTACAGTTGTAACGCACCAAATCATGAATGTAACAGTAAACTTCTATTTAAAATTGCATTAAATAGAAGGCTTTAACGATCCATACATGACAGCCAGGACATACAAAAATCATGTACTCTGTCACATCAAAACAATGAGACATTACACATGGGGCTCAAATTATAAATTATTCCCCTGTCTATTTTCTCAAGATTTGTTCATAATTTTCACACTGGTAGCATTTCCTATTGTTACAGCTGTGCAATTTTGAGATTGACCAATAGGTGGCAGAACGAGTGAATATTTTATTAGAAACTGATAGGATACACCTAGATCAGGGGTGCCCAACAGGTAGATCGCTACCGATAGATCGCAAAGGCAACGTGAGTAGATCGCGGAGCCCTGCCCTTCAAAATAAACTCTACCGTGCACAGGAGTTATAAGGTTCATTGTTTTTATTGTTGGTAGATCATTTTGACTTGGTCATTTTAAAAGTAGCTTTCAAGACAAAAAAGTGTGGGCACCCCTGAGCTAGAGATACAATTATCTGTAGGGGGAATATTATAAAAAGAGCCCATGGTATGTTACTTTTATCAGTTGAGAATGCTTGGGGCAAAAGCAGAAGGAGAGAAAGCAAACAAAAGGACAGGAAAGAGAGTTGCAGAAGTTCCCTGGATCAAGAGTCTCTGTTGTCTTTACTTTAAAGCTTTAATACCCAGTTATATTCTGAACAAGGCACCATGATTCACTGAGCAACTTGAACCAGGCTTTATAGGGTTATTATTATTATGCAGTATTTTTATAGTGCTGACATATTACACAGCATTGTATAAAGTCCATAGTCACTAGCTGTCCCTCATGGGGGCTCACAATCCAATGTCTCTCCATAGTCATAAATACATTCTAAGGGCAAATTTAGGTGGAAGCCAATTAACCTATCTGCATGTTTTTGGAATGTGGGAAGGAAACCCACACAAACTCAATGCTGGGACCTAGCACTGCAAAGGCCAGAGTGCTAACCACTGAGCCACTGTGCTGCTCAATATTTTTGCCTTCTTCTGGATCAACTATGTCTAAAGTATTTTATTTCCCTAGTGGTTGAACTTGATGGACCTATGTCTTCTTTTAACCGTGGTAACTCTAAGTTGACGATGTCTAAACATGAGAATGTCCAGCGGTATCAGAGCTTCCAAGTAGTCAATTGTAGCCCAGGTGGTGTCAGCATGCTGGAGGGTTCATAAATCAGTTTCAGTAGAATCACGATTTAAAGAACCTCCTGCGATACCTTGAATAGCAGACGTGAGATCTTCCATATGCTGAATTTCATTAACTTGTACAATTGCACAGGACCAGGCTCTGGTTTCTTCCAGTTTGCAGATATACAAGAACTACCCACCGAGACCGGGTGTCTAATCACAGAATTTCAATATTCTTTTAGGGGAAAGGATTTATGGTGGAGCTGGAAAAAGGCCGGGACTTCTGGGACTTGTCTATCTATGGGTTGTCACAATTATCTTGGAGATTGTCTGGGGGAATTCTTGTTCATTCAGCCAGAACTGGAGTTGTGGGGTGAAGGACTGATGTTTAGGTACACTTTAAATGACTTTGTAAGTTCAATATGACAACAAAGATTGAATAACAACTTGATTTTATGCACCTGGTTTTGGATGTCCAAGTTTATATAGGCATGTTGATGGTGTCAATAAACATCTGGCCATGTGTATATCTCTGCCAGTCAGAGGGTTAAATGATAGTCAATCAATAATAGATCAGACAATTGATTAACCATAATATTTTATTTTTAGGTTTTGGGCTGTGTTTATAAAAATGTCTGATTCCGTTTTATAAATAGAGTGTTACTATTGATTTTATTGATTACCAAAAAAAGCCCCAAACGGCACACAGTAGATCTGTCTTCTATCCAAAATGAATTGTTTCATACCAAAGACAAGACCCAGAGAACACCTCTGATACATTTCACCCCCTAGTGGTTAAACCAAGAATTTGATATTTAAATATTAGTTAACTTTATTTTAAAAAGCACCAAAATCTTAGGGCAGGTTCAGCTTTCTGCTTTTGCTGGCAGCTTAGTCGCTCACACAAGAACCATGACCTGCGGATGTGACAACTGGCAGCTGTGAGTGGTACTGAACTGCTCACTACTGCCCCCATTCATTTTCTTTAGAACTACCACCTACAAATAATTGGGCGTGATTTATTAAAACTCTCCAAGATTGGAGAAGATGGACTATCATGGGAGAACCTGGATAATGCAGTAAACCTGGAATGGATCTTTAAAAAATAATTTGAAATTATTTTGGAAGTATTTACAATCCTTGACCAGATCCATTCCAAGTTTGCTGGATTACCCAGGTTCCCCCATGATAGTCTATCTCTTCCAGTCTTTAATAAATCAGACCCAATGTATTTACATGGATCAGTTAAATCAATCAGAATATGATAATAAAATAACATGGCCTAGTATATGCTTAGTGCTGGGCGCAGAATGAACAGCCTTGTTCTCAGTCACTGCAGACTGACAGAGTCTCATTTGATGATACTGAAGCTGACATGTCGCCCTCCGATAAGGCATGCCAGACTGGGTTACAGTGTTAATGCGTCTTGGAAGCGCGGGATGCGAGGGCACCAATTCAAGGACACATTTTATATCCAATTAGTGCGGAGGCTGACACAAGATAGGTGCTCGAGGGAACAAAGGAGATGTCTCAATTGAAGTGTACCAGGACATGAGGGATGTGCGGACTCTTACTGATAGGGGAATGAATAGCACAATGAAGTCTCATAATAAACTTTGCCTTATAAAGCTGTCTAGCACATGTCAAATGACATTAATGAAGGATTTGTTGTTATCTCATACAGGCTGTGTGCTTACTGGAGTTACACTGGCTGTACATGGTATCAATTCTACAATTTATTCTTAGATTTCACTTATTTGGAAGTTTTTTTGAAGTTCACTTGATCCATGCATGATGGATTTGCTATATGGGAACCTATATATTAAAATATAATAAAAACTGAAATCTAATACATAGGCAAGTGTGGCAACTACATCAAATGTAACATAGGTAAATGGTTTTGTTTAATATATATGGGCCCCTAGGCAGGTTAAAAAAGAGCAAGTCAGGCTGCAATGGTCACTTTTTATTTGAAGCCGCCCCCTGCAATACTTCTGTATTGCCAGTAGGTGACCCTATTCTTCCAGGCCAGGACTGAAGATAAAATAAAAATAAATATTAATATTTAGTATTTATATAGCGCCAACATATTATGCAGCGCTGTACATAAATAATTGGGTCTCAGGTCCACGCCCGTTACTGCATTGCTCTTCCATCGTAGTGCATTAAAACAGAAATCAGCAATGACTTCAGCATCATTCCCCGCGTCTCAGAGGATGGACCCCGGCTGAAGAGGAGGTAAAAGCCCCAGCATGTCACCTGACCTGGATGAAGTTATCTGAAAATAAAAGACAATTATTAATAATAATAACCGAAAGAAAAAAATATGTTGGGGACACTAAACAGGGAAAAGGGGACATCAACTTTTATTTTATTCCCTTTCTTTTGAGATTTCTGGCCTAAGCAGAACTATAGGGGGTTGCAGAGGATGGTTCAGAAAAGATGAACCTATGGGCCTGATTCATGGACGAACCTGAGGGATCCAGTAAACCTGGAATGGACTTCCTAATATTTGGAAAATGTTTTCAATCCTGGACCAGATCCATTCCAGGTTTGCTTGATCACCAAAGTCCTCCTATGATAATATATCTTGAAGAGCTTTAATAAGTCAGACTCAAGGTCTATTGCAAGAAAAAAACTATAAGCAAATGTGTTGCAGTTTGCAACTTTAGTTTTACATTTTTTACATTGTAAATTTCCTGGGGGTGTCAGGGACTAATATGAATGGTCTGTGTGCACTGTAAAATGCTGCCTCAGCATGATATAAATTTCAGAAATATAAATTAGTTTTACAAATTGCCCAATTTGGCTGGAATAATGCAGACAGCTGCCTTGCCAATAGTTCAATGATGGAGTTTGCTTCCTACTGCCACCAGGCGGCCCAATACGGAACTGCAAAAGAATGCTCACTTTATAAACAACAGCTAATCGAACTATCAACTGCCACCTAGCAGTCAGATTTTGAATTGCAGCGATGACTCTATTTTTTTATATTTAGGACGAAGCCTATTTCCCACTTTATCTTCCTTTGCAGTCTCAAATCCTGCACACACAACATTCTCTTTTTATAATATATTATTATTCACATGGTAGCCACTTCTTTTCCACAACCAACATGTCCGCCAACGCGTCCCGTGACGTCATCAGCGCCTGCGGGTGACAGGTGTCACAAACGTCACAAATAGGCGCCCGGGGTTCTACGGATGTATTGTCGGGTGGTTCCCGGTGCTCCGGTATTGCGGCTCAGCCGCAGCAAGTAACCGAAGGTGGCAGCGCCAATGGAGGAGACCGGTCGGTGCAATGGGTTGGCGGAATTGCTGCAGGAGTTTTCTCGGGGCCAGTTCCGGGCTAGGGACATTGGACCGAAGGTGAGAATTTCGATACCGGAGCTGGCGGGCTGGGCGAGGTTGCCATAGAAACGCCAGAGTCGCTTGTATGGGGAGTCGCTCGGCAACAGCGCCCCCCTCTGCCTGCACGGCCATATGACAGCATGCTCTGCCACAGCTGAAAGCTGCCCTGTCTGTGGTGCGCTGCTGGGAACTACAAATCCCAGCATGCCTGTCCTGACAGCCTCTACTAATAGAACATGCCCAGGGAAACTACAAATCCCAGCATGGCTATCCTGACAGGCCCCACTAGAAGATTATGTACAGGGGAACTACAAATCCCAGCATG
>NC_092865.1:53500299-53574683 GCF_032062135.1 Pyxicephalus adspersus | reverse complement strand
ATGCCCAGGGGAACTACAAACCCCAGCATGGCTGTACTGACAGGTCCCACTAGTAGAACATTCCCAGGGGAACTACAAACCCCAGCATTGCTGTCCTGACAGCCCCTACTAGTAGAACATTCCCAGGGGAACTACAAACCCCTGCATGGCTATCCTGACATGCCCCACTAGTAGAATATGCCCAGGGGAACTACAAATCCCAGCATGCATGTGGGAGGTGCTGTTGGAGGGGAGCATGTCATCTCAGCCTGGCCCTCCAAAGGCTGAGCAGTGGAGAACTACAAACCCCACCTGAGCCCTATTAATGTGGAATTACAGATTCATGACATGACTATGGACTTTGTACAGCGCTGTGTAATATGTCGGTGCTATATAAACACTATAATTATATGTCATGTGTTTGCTGCTATGTATTATACATATTGTGATTACTTTCACAGAAGATTCACTCCGCATTCTTATAAAAGTTTCACCAAAATGTCATACTTTCTGAACATTCATCCATCTGTATTTCATGTTTTTATGTTTTTATGGTGTTTATCTTATAAAGAATTCACCCTGAGTGTAATGTGGCAGGTGAGTGAATGATGTTTGACACAAATGTGATGAGTAACTACCGGTAGTTTGTTCCTGCAATCCGTTAGGTGGATGCAGCTTCCTATCAATGAAGATTCAGCCATCGGCAGCAGCTTGGAGATTGCTGGACCAAACTAATTTCCCATCACATTTTGTACTAAACATGATTCACTCACCTGCCACATTACCCACTGGGTGAATCCTTTTTAATAATGCCAGATGAATATCCCCAACGTAAAGAAGTTTTGTCAGTGACACAAATGTTTCACTTTTTGTGGTGATTGTGCGGAGTGAGCGGATGCGTGTAAAAGCACTTTATTGGTATACAAGCTGAAGGTTCACAAACCTTTTCACTCAATTTAGGTCCTGAAACAAAACGGTCAGCTGACTTTGTCTTGTCCCACCATTGGGTCAGGTGAATGTGTGAACATCTGAAATCACTGAATCATAGGGGCGGACTAATTGCTATAACGAGGGGCAGATCTGCACGAAAACATTGTCCTACGTTGGCAATCGTTACCTCCGGAGAAGCGCATGCAGCAGTTGTAGCGTTGTATGAAAATGGCCTCACATACAAGGGAGTTATTTGTAATTTTGCACAGAACCGTTCACCAGATCATCAAGGTGAGAGGTTGTGGTGGTGAAGGCTTTGGGATGTCTGGCAAGCACCAGGACCGTGTCCGCCTGGGAGTTGGCAACAGATTTGTTGTCACCAGTGCAGAGCTTGCTCAGTATGGGCAGCAGGTGGGGTGAGTGAATCTGCAGGTGAAAATGTTTGTGTTTAAAAGGCTTCAAATGAGCTGCTTCTTTCCAAGAAATGCATCAAGACCAGACTGAAATTCTGCAGGAAGTACAAGGGCAGTGGTGCCAGGTTATTTTTCTTAAATCCTCCTGTTTGTGAAATGGATTTTCTGGAAATGACAAGGTGAATGTTATCATGAATCCTGTATAATGCTCACAATTCTTCTGAAGATCTCCGCCATGAATACGGAATGGTAATCTGGATCTGTAGTTCTCTATTGCTGAAAGGCTTGAACAGGTTTAGTCACTGTCACATGACCTTCCAATGTCCAGCCGCGTAGTATATAGAGGCTCGTTTATACACAATTACAAAATCAGATTCAGATCGGCATTATAAGAATGCAAAATGTCTATAAAAGTGTGCACGGCTTTTGTTCCTTGGCGATTGCCATTTACAGAAGAGGCATTCACTGGTTTTGAAATCCCAATCGGAAGCTTGGTTCACTTGAACTGAATAGTGAATTGCTGTATTTGGAAGTGGCGTTCATGGCTCATTATCACCAGGATATGCCATGTGATGGGTAGCTGCACCTTGTACAATTAAGCAATTCTCACACACGTTTCCTGGACCTTTAGTTGCCCATTTGTGCCCGAGTGACAAACGGCTGACTCAGCTTTTCAGAGTACTCTTTGGGTGACCAATAAGAGAAGTGAAAGTTGTCCTAAATCTTCCGCTTTCTTAGTATCTGAGTGCCCAAATGTTGCTTTTCTGTGTATTGTTTCCTGAAACCATTCATTGCTGATAAGCCGGCCTTTGTTCATGTTTTATTCATAAGCAAACATAACTGAGCTGCATGGAGTATGCTAATGGGGGAAACAAAATATTTGAGATTTATAAACATTTAATTTTTTCCTTTATTGTAAGATTATCACCTTATTAAGATCATCTCTTTATTACTGTTTGTGGAGAAATTTCCCTCTTGTGTAGTCATTAGAACAGGAAGTGAGCTGGTCAGGAATTGGGCAGGAGAAGTAGCTTAGTTCTTTAGTGAATACGGTACAAATCACAGCCTGATAGGTTTTCTTTATACACAATTCTGTTTTTTTTTTTTTTAAGTTGTATCGGCTGCAAAAACTTTCATCTGGGTTATTGCTTTCTTGGATTGCCACATTTATTCTGGGACCCAGCTGAATGCCCCTATTGATGGTGTTTGTTCCACACATCCTGACCATCATTTATGAAGTTATTGCAACTTTTCAAAAGCAAAGATTATAGCTGCCATGTTTTTGGCCCCCGATCTCCGCTGTAGCTAGAAAAGTTGGCAATCGGTTACTTCATTTTCTTTTACTGCCAGTTTAATTCTGGTATGGCAATCAATCCCTGATCACCATTGCTGTTTTATGTTAGCTAGGCTTTTGCAATTGAAAGGGGGTGTAAACAAAGTGGCAGTCTGTTATATGGTCGCCTCTTTTTTTTTTTTAGTTATCTGCCTAAAAACATGGAATAATAAGCATCTAGAATGTTATAATGGACACCAAAGGTAATAACTTATTTGTTCATTTTACTGCAGTATAATTTTTTTTTTCTTGAAAATCTTGGTTTATACATCATGCTAGTAGATGGCACTGTAGCTTTATGTAGTGTGTAACATACTCCTAATATTACAGCATTTGTTACACTCTGAGGTTGCAGTGCCATCTGCTGGTGGCCAACAACTTTACAGAAAAGATCCATGTACAAAATACTTCTAACCTGTAAAGAAAAATATGCAGAAGCTGTGGGATTTTTTTTTTAAATTTTTGCACAAAGTACTATTTTATAAACATTTTTGGGGGGAGGGGTGCATTAAGTGGAGCCTAAAGTCTGTATAACCGCTTGTTTCAGGTGGAGCAAATCGAGAGGCACTGTATGGACCTTTTCAGCAAAGACTATTCCTATAGCATCATCCAGAACCCTAATGGAGAGCTATGCAGCAACTACCCTCGGCAGATCGTCTTCTTAGAGTATGAAACCACAGAGGATGACAAGAATATGTAAGTGAAGCAGCCTTTTATTTCCAGTACTGTTCCAGAATTGGCCACCAGTAAACTTTTTTTTTTTTTTTTTGGCAAAAGCTTTTAAATATCACATAGCATGACCATGAGGAGTCTAATTAGACATGTCATTATTATTGAAAAAATCCCCCTTATACTTTCTTTGGTCTTAAATCTTGACGTGGACACTTCCCATTGACTGTCCAACAGTGGGGAGGGGTACAGTTAGGGTCAAAAAGACTGTAAGGGTGTTGTCACCATGAGGATGAAGGTTGATGTTGGCTCAGATTGCACTGTATCACTGGTCTGTACTACTGGATAAGGCGTCCGAGATAGATGGAGGATAGTGGATTCGGGTAATATTTGCTTAATACTGAATAAATTGTCAAATTGTTAATAAAAAGTTGTGATGGCAATTAATAATTGGTAAGGGAGGTCACACATTTCTGACTCACTCATGCTCATAAATACTGACAAAAGGACTTCAGCCATGAACTGCACACATTGACTTGGAACTTTACAAGTTGCCAATGTTGCTGCCAGGATTGAATGAACAGTAATGTGGTTTGGGGTGGTCATGCAAGGTGATCATGAAGTTTGCTATAAACAGACTATTGGCAGACTATAAACAGACAGATCTTAGTAACAAAAACATTCAACTCCTTCTCCTGGGGAATACTAATCCCAGCAGGCTTCCTAGGTAAACTGCTTTAACTAAAAGCTATGAAGTGTCACTGCTTTGTTAGGATCTGATAGTTGCTATAACCGTAATAAGACCACTGACTGCCTGTTGGTCCATACAGTCCTGCTGCCAATGTCAATGCTGCCCTGTAATTGGTTTTATTCATCCAATACCTGGAAGCCATTCTGACTGAGATGTTGGTGGTAGGGGCTCAACATTTTCCCAAATTCATGTTCCACCAGGACAAGCAGTTTGATCTTTAGGCCTAAATATACTGCGGCTGTCCTGTACAGAAGAGGTTATTACTATTATACATGGTTAATATAGTGCCAACATATTACGCAGTGCTGTATATTAAATAGGCCTTGCAAATGACAGATGGTAACACAGGAGGAGAGGACCCTCTCCAAAGAACTTACAATCTAGGTTCTCTTAAAAATCCACAATGAAGCCCAATGAATGTGGTGGCAGCCTTGTGAAGTTAAAATATATTCTCCCTAGAAACTATTTGAAGTTGTAGGCAGGTAGTGGTTCCTGTATTGTGGCCCAACTCTTCTGTTACCATCCAAAACAGTGGTTACAGAAGTGCTGGGAGAACCCTGAAAAACTTAACACATGCACTTGGTTATGAGGGAGTACCATACAGATTTTTTTTATATTGGGTAATGGCCAATTTAAACTTGTGTGCACTCTCACCACCTAATTATAGGGACATTGGATGATTGTTATTGGGAGAGGTCACAAACAAAATTCCCTAAACCTTAAAGATCAAAATATCATCATATGTCATGACACTCCAGAGTAACTTCATGTATGGTTAGTTGGTTTCCAGAATGTTTCAGATCTCTTGTGCATCTGGCTATGGGATTTATTCTTGTACAATCCCAGAATTATACAGGGGTGGGGGGGGGAAATCCGTTCACTCGTGTCAGGAATATGGTTCTTGCCCTGTCCAGTGATGGGGATCTATAAATACTGCAGGTTTCGTCACCTGTGAAATATCCCGACGTGCAGGCAGATGGCAGCACCTCCCTATGAAGTGGATACATAAATGATCAGTTTCTCCAAAGCTCGTGTTATCCCTTGTGTTGTACATCTGGATTACTGTTTATATTGCTAATCTGTCTTGTAAATATAAAACTTTTCTCATGGTACATGCACATAATCTGGTTGTGCTGCCTAATACAAAACAAGTGCCATTCATTCATTGCATTTTCCTTCTGAATCAAAAAAGTAGGAAGTTTTTGAATGTTACTTACTCCATTCCAGAGACACCCACTTCCTCCTCGATCCTTTCTTCCAGTAATGGTCAGCCCTGGATAATGGAGAAAGATGCAATGACACGAAACCTATGCCACTCTTTACATCCGGACACCATCCACAGGGGTTGGGGTTATGACATCTTGCACTCACAATCTGTTCTGTCTCCTTGGTTGGGTGTCATTCAGCCTGGAAGACATGGGGACATCTTGTGGCAGAACAGATATTGCAAGGGACTGCTTCAGTTTGAAGGCTTTGTTTTGCAGCCTCCAAAGGAACATTTAAAAACTATTTAAACTGTAGATGGGTAGCACAGTGATCCTGTACGTTCAGACAGACGATAATAGCTTGACAGTCATTTTTCACCTTTGACTGAACTTCTCTAATGGAATCTGGTTATTGTTGGCTTTTTTTTCAGTGCTTCCAGTTACATTACTGCTTCAGGGTGTATATTTTTGAAGATTATCAGTTGTGTAGTTTTTATTCACCCAGCTGTTATTTCTGTTGCAGGTTTGAAAGCACAGTGCAAGTTGGCAGGCTGCAGGACCTCATCAATCGCAGTAAGATGGCAAGATGCAGAGGACGCTTTGTCTGCCCAGTTATTCTATACAAAGGAAAGGTATGCTTTAACTCCTCTTGCCTTGTCTAAAATAACCTTCAACCTTTAGACGGGAATCTAATAGCAGAGCACCGTAAAGCAATAATTATAATATTATATTTACCATTACAAGTGGTAATGTATCCTTTATTTGGCATTCCTGAGCACTGCATGGGAGCTGGCCTGCTCGAAAGGAGGGCTGTACATTTAATTGACATTTATGTTCGGGTGGGTAGATTAAATTCACCCCCATAGGAAATGATCTTGGTGTGGTGGCAGCTCCTTGCCAGATGTTTGGATACAGTCTTGTGTTCTCTTTTGTGAATAGCTCATATATTTACTTGAAAGAGAGTTATTTCTTCAGATGCTGGATGATATAGAGAAATGACCAATGAATGACTGCAGTCTGTTAGTTTCCCTCTGAAAATCATGTACACATGTGTGCAATATCTAGTAGAATCCTGCTGGGATGAGCAGTTGAAGAGAACTGTAGCATCCATGCAAGCAAAGGCAAATATCCAAACTAATTTTAAAAGATTTGTAGCACAAAATTTAAAATACAGAATGTTGCATGCCTCGTTCTATTTGCCTCAATGCAGAGCTTTTCAACCACGCCTCAAAGGCCTAGGGATTCTTTTGGGCTCTTTGTTTTGGATGCAAAGTTGGCTCTGTGGAAGAAAGGGTTGTCTACTATCCTAAGTATGCAACTTCAAACTAACAAGGAATGTTTTACTAGCTGTTCCAATTTTTGTTGCAGCACATCTGCAGGTCGGCCACTCTGGCTGGGTGGGGAGAGTTGTATGGAAGAACAAGTTATAATTACATTTTCTCAGGTAAGTTCTCTGTATATTGTTAAAATATATTCTGGGTACAAACCTCTTACAGAATTAAACGTTACCTATGTAAACAAGTATACCTCCCCTGTTATGGGAGTGAGGGTATTCTGTATTCCACTCAATTCCTACATAAAGTACATTGAATGTGCTTTGTCAGTCCTAGATTCCATAGAGGAAGTAGGATACTGGTAGATTCACCGGAGTGGGGATTAGGCTTAGAGCCATGTCATGTGGTGGTCTGATATGTTTTTATGTAATGTGCTTCCCTTTTAGGGGGGTTGGACGAGGCTTGTGCCGATCCAGAAGTGTCAGATGATGATGCTGTCACCAGGTATGCTGAAGCACCAACTAGTACTGTGATTTGCTCTTGTATACACGCAAACAAATGTTTAAAAAAAGATTAAGCAGAGACCTCCAGAATAAGAAAAGCCATCCATGTGACTTTGACAGGTCTGCTACTTTCCTGAACACTGAAATACACAAGTGCAGATTTATCCATCCAGACATAACCAGCTTTGTTGCAGACAACTTATTTTCCTGGTAAAATCCCTGTCTGTTCTGTTATGTTATGTTAAAATCCATGTCCACTGATCACCTGGAATTTTTTCAACTGAAGTACAGTTGCACCCCTAACTCGCCCTGGGTCATCACCAAGTAAAAACTAATTTTAAACTGACCCTAACTGATCTGAAATGGTAATATACCTGAGTCATTCCTATTTATGAGTAAACAAAAGGAGTAGCTATATTACAAAAAACGTAGCTATATATTTTATACTAAAGAACTTATTAAGAAATATTTTGTGCAGTTTCCAGTAAAAACCCTTGTCTCACTTGCACCCCCAGGAATGGAGATTCCCAATTTGACAAGGTCCGTGGTCATGACATCAAACTGTTAAAATACCTCTCTGTGCGTTATATCTGTGACTTGATGGTCGAGAACAAGAAAGTAAAGTTTGGTTTAAAGTAAGTTTTAATTTCCTGAATCTTTGTAGAGTTTTTGCACATATTATGCCACCTTCAATGGTTGCATTTGTTTACCCCAGGAATCTTTGTAATGTCTTTTATCTTTAATTGCTTAGTGTGACCTCCTCTGAAAAAGTGGATAAAGCCCAGCGCTATGCAGACTTCACACTTCTGTCCATCCCATATCCAGGTGAATATCCCCAATTTTTTTTCCTCCTTTTTTACCACAAGGTGCCAAGTATTTGTGGTATGTTGAGACACTGGATGGGTTAGATGTTCAGTTTGTCTTGACTAAATGAATTACTTGATGTTCCGTGTGGTATACGTTCAGCTTTGAATGGTTATTGGATTTTTTTTTATTTTCAGGCTGTGAATTTTTTAGAGATTACAAAGAACGTGATTATTCTGCAGAAGGCTTAGTTTTTAACTGGAAACAGGTGGGTCTCATGTCAGAATATGCAGTCTTCACATGGGTAACAAGCTGGATCAAGTGATTTCAGTTTACTCCACTTGGTAGTTTTGACCTAAAACATAACATTAGAATGAATATTTCTTGCTTGTCTATCCAAAATCTCAATTGTGGGGTAAACAAAAAAAATGTGTAATATCTGTCTATTGGTATAATAGGGATGCCACATCACTTAATAGTTAGTTTCTTTACTTTGGATGACAGCCTGGACATATGGGTGCCTGGACAAGGTCCATATGACAGGATCATTGTGCATTATTTTAAAGAGCTGCAGAGAACATGTATTTAATATAGTATACTTTTTCTGTTGTCTAACATTCTAGCTGATGTGTCACCTATAGCACTGTAAAGCTGTTTTGTTTTCCAGGATTTTGTTGATGCTCCCTTGACTATTCCATTCTGCTTGACAAGGAACTTAAATATTGACTGGAGGGAATACCAGGTAACTCAATCGTAACAATGCTGTGTAATAAGAGTATTTGGAGCGCACACGGTACGCACTGTGACAGGTCCTCACTTTCCCCTCTATCTTCCCAGACTCTATGTCTGTGCTGTCGGTTGCCCTTTTGTTTTCCCCTGAGGCTTGGCTGTGCCTCCACAGACAAAGGGATGAAGGAAGGCACAGTCAGGGGTCGGTCTCCTTAAATAAAGCTTTGTGTCCAGATTGGACAGGCTTGCTCCTCTCGTGCAGCCTCTGGGATATTCCATCAGTAACAGAACATGGGACTCTGCATGTGACAAGCTCGAGGAAAATGGGTCAGCGCACTGCAGGTAGCGCTGCAGGCAGGTTAAATTAATGGGTTTTGCTACGGCAAGCCTAATTGAGGCTCATCTCACAGGTGGCTCCCTTGGCCTCCCGGGATCATCTGCACTTGTATTTTTCTTAACCCTCTCAATCTGCACATAGGAAACATGAAGAGGCAGGCTGTATAGCACAGTGTCTGACAATCATTAGGTTTTTTGCTTTGTGTGAGTAGTTTATAGGAACAATTTTTTTTTTTTTTTTTTGTGTATCTTTGCAGTAGTAGAAGCGTATGAAATCTACAGACCTGTGTCAAGGGTAAAGGACATTGCTTGGACTGGAGATGGCAGGAAATGTCTTCAAAGGAGACATTTCATTTAGCCTTGACACAGTTCTGTAAATTTCATACCTGTAGTTTTCCTACCACCTACCCAAGGATTTGGTTCCTATGATTCATGTCGCAGGGCACAGTCATACACACATGGACCAGTGTGCCTTCAGAGCATTAAAAGCATATGAAACCTGCATGTTATGTACTTGTGCAGAACATACAGATGGTCTATAACTCTAGCTGGTCTGATAGTGTGGGGATTGTAATATTCTTCACAATGGTCTTGCACCACCCTGAACACGGGACTCTTGTACATTTAGGGCAGAGCTCAGCAGGCAGACTGCGCCAAATTCATTTGGGGAAGACAAATGGATAACATAGTTACATAGTAGGTAAGGTTGAAAAAAGATATAAGTCCATCAAGTTCAACCCCTAGGGAAATAAACATATGCCAGATATAAAATCCTATAAGACAAATAGTTGGTTCAGAGGAAGGCAAAAAAAAAAAACCCTGGTACAATTTGCTTCAACGGGGGAAAAAAAAAATTCCTTCGTGGTTCCATGAGGCAATCAGATGTTCCCTGGATCAACAGTTACTGTTATGTTTACTTTAAAGCCTTATTACCCAGTTATATTCTGTGCTTCTAGAAATCATCCAGCTTTTTCCTAATGCAGTATATAATAGTTGCTGAAACTACTTCCTGAGGGAGCTGATTCCACATTTTCAGAGCCCTTACAGTGAAGAATCCCTTCCTTATCCGGAGCTTAAACTTCTTTTCCTCCAGACGCAAATGGTGCCCTCTTGTTCTTTGTAATGATCTCAAAGTCAATAATGGGGGGAAGAGAGTTCTCTATATGGATCTTTATGGACTATATGAAACATCCTGCTTTCATATTACACAGATCATTTAGGGGCTTCCATGTACAATCATTATAATTTTTTTTTGTGAAGCAAGAACACAGATTGGCACAGGTGGGTTCTTCTGACACTTTAGAACAATCAGTGCTGATATTTTAACTCTCAGCTGGGCTTTAGAATTCTGTAATAAGAGCACTTACTGAAAATGATACTTTAAAGGGAACCCATGGAGACTGAAATACCGTCGCTGTTGCAACAATTTTAGCAGTGCAAGGTCTAGGTTTGACATACTGATTCTGGTTTCATTATTGTGTGTGTGTGTGTGTGTGTGTGTGTGAAAAAAAAAATTGCCAGTGTATTGCAATGAACTGTACTGATTAAAATGTAAAAACGTACTACTCTCTTAGCGTTGGGTTTTGTTAATGCACATGCATGGTATTACTATAAAAAAGCATTTCAAAGCATATGTCAGATCATTCATGCTACTTAAAATAAGTCCCAACACTCATGGCTCTGCAGTACATGCTTTGCTAACAATGGTACATGTGTTTTTATGATGAATTGATGTAATGAACAGGTGTAAAATGGCTTCATCCCCATTAAATCAGGAAACTCCAGGATAAAGATAATAAATTGTGTTTTATGGTTGCTTAGATGTGACTTTGTCAAATCTGTGTTGTAGAGTTGGGATTTGGTGAAGCAGACCCAGAACTACTTGAAGCTGCTTATTCATATCATCAATGGAGATGGTAAGTACCTTGCACACTTTGATTGACTTAAAGTGTCGTTTTACATTTCAAATTAAACCTAATACTTGTGGGTTATGTCAGCCCATTTGAACTTTAGTTCTACCAGGTATAGTGGAACCTACACTTCATTAAATCTATTTGTAGTTTGGAAATGGTAAAAACTTGTCTACCCTCAACTGTTCGTGCTACATGCACAGTTTCAGCTTTAGAAAAAATTCCTCAGTTCTGCGTTAAACGTTTAATTTTCAGGAAAAAATCCTTACAATCTGAAATTGCCATGTACAGTTTGTTTGGAGGTGGCCATCTTGGTAGAGGTGGTATTTTGTTTTCATGTTAATTTTCGGCAAAGAGAACAGTGAGCGGCATAGCAATGAAATCGCAAAATAGAACTCCAAATCTCTTGCAATCGGAGGCAGCAGTGCTTCAGCTATGAATAAGTGCAAAGTTTCAGTCACATACCTGGAAGTGTATTGCTGGCTTGAGGAGGAAACCCTAATTTATTTATTTTTTTTTCAGGCTATTTTTTAGGCACACAATTCTGTATGACCATAGAGTATGGCAAATCTTCATGATTAAGGCCATACCCACTTTAGTAATGGTATTAGTAAAGTTTAATGATAAACTTAGATGACATAGCAAGTGCAAAAAGTGTAGGTGAGTTTTAAAATGTATACCCTGAGATTTAAAATGAGCTTTTAATTGGTCTGAATTTTATTTATGGTAGTTTAAGATGTTTGTAGAAAGTACATATAACAATATATTTTGCTGCAATTATTTTGTGTGCTTGATTTTCTCTATAGATGGCAATGGGTTGTTGGTGCACTGTATCTCTGGGTGGGATCGGACGCCACTGTTTGTTTCACTCCTGAGGCTGTCTTTGTGGGCAGTAAGTACATTTCATTGTTTAAATTATTTTTTTTTGCCCCCCCCCCCCCCTCACCTTGGAACAAAAATGGTAAGCCCATAGGAATGGAAAGCCCAGGACCCCTAAAACCTGAAACTAGTCTTAAGTTGTGCATTTTGGGGGAGCAAATGATAATTGCTGCCAAGGTGTTTGTCTTGGTATCTGCATTTTACAGGCCCCGTGGAGAAGAAAGCCAATAGCTTGTGCTGCACTGTGATGAGCTTCTGCTTCTCCTTATGCTATTCTATTAGCATAAGGTCTCCTTCGCTGTCAGATTAGGCTGTGCTGCAGGGCCTATTGCGCTGAAATACAAGTTCTTAGTTAAAATGTTACCTTATCTATTCAATCTATGTTCTTAACGAATTGGATGGAGTTCAACTTTGTTAGCAATTTTAGGTGTAGGTAACTTTACAGACAGCATTTATTACCCTCAGAATGCACTGAGCATTTGCTAGAAAGAAAACAATGGACAAAACTTCCAAAGTACTTCTGAGAACCTTCAAACTTTTGTCTTTTTATTTTCCATTTTGCATACCTTTTTTGGTTCTTTTCATCCTCTGTCTTTGTTCAAAAAATGCTTGAAAAATGCTTGTAAAACTCATATCTTAATAATTCATCAAACAATGGGATCCCTTTGAAAAGTGGAGTTCAAAGAACACTGTCCGATGTCTTATTAATGCCAGGCATGTTTCTGAGATTTAAACTATTTCTCATAGATAACCTTTTCACATTTGTATTAATTTTGTTGTAAAGATTATCAGTGTTCTGAGTGAGGATTCTTTAGGAATAAATATTTGACCTTCAAATAAGGAAGTGAATATGTGGCAGGCTACATTTAATAAAACGGTCTAATCATTCAATTTGCACCGCTGTCCAAAACCTCGCACTTCCCATGGCAGAAATTCTCTTTTAAGCTGGCAGGGTTTGCATAATTTATGATTTCACAAGGTACTCTTCCAGCAAATGGGTTAAGCTTCGTGTACCTAATTAATGGAAGAAGCAAGGAAAACCACTATTGCACAGTGTATATATCAAAGGATGTGCATTGGCGAGTGGAATAATGTAATAGTGGTGATTATGTGAATGTAATATGACTATAAAGCCATCTTTAAACTATTTTCAGTAGTTAAATGTGCTGAGGTGTAATTCTTTGGCTGAAAGGGAAATGAGTCTGGTTGGTGTGCAGGCTGTGTTGGCAGTGATTGTATTTTATGGGTTGGTGCATAAAACATTGCCATCACTAAAACTGAGCAGGGTTGGAGCCTGTGTCTACATATAGAAATGCATTGGGTGCTTGAGCTGTTTCAGAATTAATTGCTGCATCAAAATAAAGCCATTGTCAGCAGCCCAAAGACTGTTGACTTGGGCAATAGATAAACTTTGTGTCTCTACTTTTCACTGGTGGTCATTTAAATTTGCATCCGAATAGGGTTTACTATGAGTTTGTGTTGATTGAAGCCCATTAGAGCAAGCTGAACTTTGTTCCTGGAAAACTTTAATTTTTTTTTTTTTTTATATCACTGACAGTGGCCGTCAGGAAGCAGCAACTACTGTGCTTTGCACAGAGATAGTAACGACTGAGCTGGGTAGTAGATTTCAAAAGAAACCCATTTGATCACATTATTCCTGATTAATAAATGAAACTAGAAGCAGTCAGTGATGCCAATTTTAAATCCAGGCCATGGAGAGTTTGGAGCCGTGCATCTGATACATTAAACTATTCTAGCCTAGATGTCAAACGCTGCATAACATATCATTCTAGGTCTGCTTTGCCTCATAGCATTGGATTCTGTTAAAAAAAGAAAATAAAAAAAAAAAGATTCATGATCTTACAGCTACGTTCCTACTCTGACCTGGATGAATAGATGCTGTGTTACACTGGAAGTCATTGTAGGTCTGTAGGCTAACTGGTGTAAAATGCACTATTGCATTTTCTTCCCAAGGATTCAAGGATTTCACTGACCCCTTATGTAGTTTAATACATACTAGCCTCAAATTGCTCTTCTAGCACAGTTTTAAGAAAAGAAATATAATTTTTTGCAGGATGGAATGATTCATTGCTCCTTGGAGCCTGCAGAGATCCTTTACCTGACCATAGCCTATGATTGGTACCTCTTCGGGTAAGTCAAATTAATTTCAACTTTTTGGAATTACAGTTGTAAATTAAAACAGTTTACAATGGCTGGATCAAAAATGATTGGGTTTTCTAAATGCATATTTGTAGTATTTTATTTAAAAATCATATGTTTAGCTGACACAATTTTGCAGAATCCTGGTGCAGTTCAGTAAATGAATACTGTAACCTAGAATAGGTATTGCAATGATGCTTTAATAGGAGTGACCTATTACTTGTTCTCTGCAAGGGGTTGTCATATGTTTTGCAAGAATTTGATGTGCAAGTCCAATAACAATGGCTATTTACAATTATGTAAACTTTCCCTATTTATGTTTTTTAGACATATGTTGGCTGACCGTCTCAGCAAAGGTGAAGAGGTAAAAGCAATCTTTTATTTCCCTTTTGGGTGGATATGTGGGTCTCTTGCCCTCGGCATCACAACTTGGGTAACTTTACTTTAGAGACAAAGAATGGGTGGGGGGAGGAGAAAATACTACAAATGTTCAGTCTCCAATCTGTTTACCCTACCTTTTCCTGCATCTCTGTCTAGATATATTCTGCTATATGCAGTGAAAGTTATTTGGTAATATTTGCTTCCTTGTTTCCTTTCACCCAGATCTTTTTCTTCTGCTTCAATTTTCTGAAGCACATCACTTCAGACGAGTTCTCCTCATCGGGGAAGAGAACGCGGTAAGCTTGCGCCCAGCACAGTATAGAAAAATCAGCAGCTGACCTCGTTAGCAGAGCCGGCTTGGGGATATCGATGGAGGCCATCAAACCCCCAGTGTCCTGACCCAGTTTGTTTAATTTATTCTCTGCTGGAAAGGTTCCCAGCCTGGGACCAGCCTCAGCCAGAGGTGTGTGTGCAGAGGCTCTGCAAGAAGCGGTCCAATTTCCAAACTATATATGCAATCTGGGCACTTGTATAATACACGGATGGCACAGCTGTCTTTAAATAGCCTGATCAGACAGTCTAAGAATTTCTCCCCTTTTCAGGGATATTTCATCTGAGTGGTTACATAACCTTCAGCTGCAGAAAATAGATTATCTGTATCTGTGTTTTTTCCCAATTTCTGCAGGGGTTTGATACAGGCAGATAGAATTGTGAACTTTATGAAATTAACAAAAATTTTTGTTTGAAAAGCTTAGTGTGAAAAAAAAATTGCCAGTAAATACAATAGGCATGGGTTCTGTTGCATTTCAATGTTGGGGATTTCCTGCAGGGCCTAGGAAGCAATTTCCTCTCCCTATACATTCCATTATCATCACACATTAAACATGGTCGACTGTTGCCACTATCGGGACACCCATCCTGAGAACCTTGGAGGGGGTGGGGGGAATGTTGACATAAAGTGTAAATCTGGGAACATCTAGCTGGCATATTCTTAGGCTTGTAATTATTTTTTCTAGTGCTGGGTAATTGATTCAAGGTTTTATACAAAGCTAGGTTATGCATTTTCAATCTTATGCTATTAATTGGAATGTTCCTCTACTGTAATTTAATATTGAAACAGCAGACAGTGTGTGGTTCCTGAAAATAAACAGCCACACTTCACCCTATGCAAAAAAAAAAAAAAAATCTGGGTGGATTTTGTAGCTAGATTAACATGTTTGCATTTTCTCTGATGCAGGCGGAAAAGCTCCCAACTTCGGGATCCAGGTTCATTGTTGGAAGACTTCTGTGCGCTAAGTATGTGGTTAATTGAAAACACATATCCTAATCTGAGATCTTGTATACAATATTTTTTTTTAAATATTTGGTTGATGGGAAATTGTTTAAAACATTACAAACCTAAACCTTGGTTTATACACTGATCAGCAAAAGCATTAAAACCACTGACTGATGAAGTGTTAACATTTATATTCTGGATACAGTGCCCCCTGGCAATGGGTAGGATATAAATGGTAAACTTAGGTAGTTTTTTAAGGATATTGACAAAAGCAATAATGTGTTGACTAGACAGTCAAAGCATTGCTGACTTGATGTGTATGGGATGGCTGTAGACCAGTCAAAAAGCCCATGCTGACCCCCTGTCAACCAAAGGGCCTACAGTGGGAATGTGGGCATTGGCATAATGACAAAAAGAAGGCCTAGTATTTTGTGCTGTAAAATATGTTTAACTGAATTGTTCTTTTTCCAGAGCCCCGAGATCGTGGTAGTAACAACAGTCTGAACAGTGACTTTTCCGTTATTACTGAGGACTCTCCAAGTGCCTTAGGAAATACTAACTGTGAATCTGTAGACCTCATGACCTCGGGAGCCCAGAGCCACGCAGTCTGGTGAGATTATACTGTATACCAATCTAAAGGCAACATAGTTTAAGTATATCATATGGGATTTTTTTTCTTCTACACATGAATTGTATGTTCATATTTATGTGGTCAGCCTCATGATCAGATTTTGTAAAAACTGATACAACTTGGTGACTTTTGTTCTAGTCTTCAGCACCCTTCACTTTATTATATTTTTATACATTCTCATCTCCAAGGGTAAGAATGGTGTGGACAAGTTTTTCATATAGTGCAGCCAGTGATAATTTAAAGTTTCTTTGTATCTTTCAATACAGAACTCTAATAAAGTATTCTTTTAGTTATTAACCTTTCCTTTTTTATATGGCAGGAAGAAGACTCGACCATCTTCCCCACAGACAGTGTTGTGGAATAGGACTGCGGAGGAGCTTATGCTCCACCCACCAGGAGCTGAAGCAAAGTTATCCAGCTCCTCCTCATCTAACCACTCAGATATATTACTAAGAGCCGGCAGCAGCCCACTGGAGGTCCCTCAACGCAGGTGGGGGTTGGACACGTGTCGACCCTTTCATTTGTACGTTTCACATCTATTTCTGAAGTTTACATTATTATGAAATTTTGCATTCTATTTCCAATAATGTATTCTAGCTTTCCACTTCCCCTTTTTCTTGGCCACGGTGTCTTTATGCCTCTTAAAGGGTATTACGGTTTTGGCTCAGTCTTTAACTCTTGACTTTTCAGTTTGTACAGGGAGCACCCATGGCGCTGGTGTCACTGAACATTGATTTTATAAAGAGCACTAAATGAAATGTTTGTCCTCACACAGTTTTTTTTAAATACATTTTTAGTTAGAATTCTGTCCACATCAGATGTGTACTTCCCAGATTGAAGCATTGAGCTTCATAAATGGTCATCGGTAGGCTGATGGGATGGGGGGAAACAATTTAAGATCCTCACTTTATACTACACTGTTTGAGGGCCTATGCAGCTTGGCTGATGCACTTTTAGGTGCATTTTCCTGAATGTCACCCCTCTTGAAGGAGGAAAAGAAATTTTATTGCCATCCTAATCTTTAGGAAACGATTATAGCACAGGATTTTCTGACTTGCTGGGCAGAGTGGTGGGGGTTGACCAATAACCTTTTTACACTCAGGGTGGTCATTATGTACTGCACCCTGGTTTGACTGTTGCCTAATCGGTCAATGAACCAGGTTTTTGGCTTTGGTGGCTGGAAGGGAGGTGACTTGGGAAGCTGTAAAGTTCAAATGGTTAAAGATAACTGCATGTATAGCCTAACGTACAGGTGATGGCAATTGATCTCTGTACTTTTTATCAATGGAACTCCTTATCTGGGATGTGCCAAGATGCAGCAAAAAAAAAAAACAAAAACAAAAAACCGTTACACACTACTGTTGGTCTGCTTTTAGCTTGACACCACTGAAAGTAGGACCTGGATTGACTATTTGTATTGATAACCTAGGGATTTCATAATTGTGCATTTGCCACAGGAAATTCTGTTGATGTTGGCTAAGGTGGGGGGGGGGGGGTGAATGGATGTAATTTCTGTTGGTGCATTGTCCTTTAGTAGTGGCATCACCTTATTCCCCATATGTGTCAGAGGTACTGTATACGGATCTCTCATACTGCCTGAACAGAATTGCAAACAAATTAGGTTATTTAGTTCCCTTGTAAGAATTACAACTGTGTATTAAGTTGTTTGTTTGAAGTTGTGCCTAAAGCATACATGTGCCTGAGCAATTTGAAAACTATCGTCAAGCTTATAGCTCCTGCACGGTATAAAACATGTGCAACCAGTGAAATTTCTGGTTTCATTAGAAAGTAACTGGTTAACTCCTGCTTTGTTTTATTTCTAAATATCTGTCTGGCTTGATTTATTTAACACTTGCATTCATAAGGCCATACTACTGGCCCTTGCACAGCCAATGAAGAATGTGAAAAGCAATTGGATGCATCCGGAGTGTCTGTGTGTTTGCATGCATTCTTTGTGTTTGAAAAATCCATATATAGACACTTTGTCAACATACTGCATAGCCCGGCGATTGTTTGTTATACAGTAGCTAATGCCAATCCTCAAAATATACTTTATTATACATTTTATAGTATGTAGATAGTTTTTCCAAAGGTGTTGAAATTTTGCTGTCTCGTGGGATAAAACAAATCCCCAGTTTGGTTTGTATCGGGTAGGGATCTTGCTAGCTGGGCAGAGGATAATACTGCAGGTGGAGATGACATGCACAGACGTCGTCAACAGCGCAGAGTCCTTGCAAAATTTTCTTTGAGCCAGGACGATATTTGAAGAGGCTCCTTCGTGATGGTAACACTCTTTTTAGGCCTGTGAAGATGTATACCTGTTTTTAATAAAAATGATTCATACGTTGCTAGAAATCGGCACTAGAATTACCAGACTGGTACAATCCTAGAATCTATTGTACTGCAAATACTGTTCTCTGTTAGGCTAGAGGGATGCCAGGGCCCATTTTTTTTGAGGAGCATATGACCGTAGCAAAGGTAAGTATCTGTGCACAGGGATGTGGGTCAATAATGTGAATTTAATTCAATAGGAACCTTTTACTTGTGTATTTTTCCTTACCAAAAGTTTCTGCCAGACAAATTTATTGGCTTCAATATTGGGTCACTAACTTGAAACAAACATCCAAATCGGCAGTTCTGAGTCAACTTTGTAGGTTTGCATGTTTGTCCCAAGTCAGCAACACAAAAAGTGTTAAATATAGAGAAGGTCGAACGGAGGAGGACTTGTTTATTTTTCTTGGCTCAAGAATCATTTAAAATTGGCATCAGTGTGGAAAGCGGCTGAGTGATTCTTCTACTTATAAGTATTTAGAGTGGGTCACTGCCTTCATAACCCAGCTCTGGTATCGTAGCTCCCGCCTAGAGGAAGTAGGGAATGGGCATGTGGCACAAGAACAACAGGTGCAGTGTCTTCTGAAGCTCTAGGTAACTACACTTGTACCAGAGGCAGCTAAATGCTGTTGCCATTGTCTAGATTACATGGTTAGCAGGGCTGAACATGTAGGCACAGAACGAAGTAATGGCAATATTAGGGATTCATATTTAGGATATTTATTTTTTTGAAGTTAGGCTTACCCTATGCACAGTTATGTTGGATGTAATAATTGATCTGATAACCTAAAATCAAATAAAAATTAGACCTTTCTTATTTGGGTATTTTTTGATTAGCAATTGTAGGCAATAAATGGCTTACACCTTATCTGCAATACAAAGATAGTGGTGACATCAAATTTGCATATTGTGCTCTAGTTTCCTTCTAGGAAATGTTTGAATGTCTGATTCCCTATTTTATCAATGGAGCCCATTGTGTAGTCTGTAATTGTCGTGGATTACCTTTACTGTGATGTGCAAGAGGTAAAATGAAGCACCCAATGGAGATAACTGGTTCTATGCAGCCAGACAGGAGCATTTTTTTAAACTGGTTATTCTGTTGGTAACATCTGACTAAGTTGGAATAGTTAATGTTTGCTTTTTTCAATAATATGATATAATAATGCAAAGTGGGATAGTGTTGAGCAAACCTGTTTGTATGTAATAGAAAGTCAGTAATGAAGAGGATTGATACACGGCTGCCAATTAGGGTTCAGATTTTAGTAGTTTACTTGCTGGTTTCCCATTTGGTTCTTGCTGGCTATGCATTTTGTTTTTTGCATGTTGATAAGTAAGGATATAACTTCCCTTCCATCTATTTTATCATTCCTTTCCAGATAACAATTTCCAGTTCTTGCATCTTAACAATTCATATATTGCTGCCTTCCATTTTTCTTTTTGCTCTCCCCCCTTCTTTCTTTCATGCTGTCTTTATACCCTTCTCATCCCACTTTAACTGTATTATGGAATGCTCAGATCATAGAACCATTAATACATGTGGTTAGGGGGTTTATGTAAGCTGTAGACTGGCTTTTAACTTATTTTAATTGTTTAACCTTTTTTAGAAGCAGCATGCAGTGACTCTTTAGTGCTCATATCAGTTTTTTCATGTCACAGATTTCCTGAAGCTTAGTACTTTTCTGACTCGCTTGCACCCTTTTCTGTTTCTAATTTCACCATAAAAATTTCAATCTTTTCACTTTGGGTGGCTTGGATTTTGCATGCTTCTTGGCTTGGCAGTGATTGGCACCATCTGAAAGAAGTGGCTGGCCATTCCTCTCCAGCTCTTTCCTAATAGCAGCACTGTCTGTCATAGAGGAAATTTCAACTTCTCAAGGGTCGCGGAAGGCGACGTGTTAACTTTTTGGCTGCAGCAGACATTCATTGCAGGTATTCCCTCTCTTTCTTCGCCTCAGATCAGCGGATCATTCCCTTCCCGGATCGTCCGTCTCTACAGACTATGGCAGCTGGCAGATGGTATCGGAGGGTGGGAGTGTTCATGACCATGGTCTCCTGAGTGCCGCAACCTTGCTACCTTTCAGCTTCCCAGATGAGAAGTCTAACAATGGCCTGTAAGTGGATCTAGGTTGTCAGATGCTCAGCTCCCCAGTAGCCGGGCAGATCTGACTGTAGTGTCACTATAACGCGCAGTAAAGCCAAAGGCGTGGCTTTTTAAAAAAAAAAAAAATGTATGTATGGGACAACCCAAGTAAGTTCTACTAATTTGTTTTTCAGAGGTCCAGAGTTTGAAGAGTCTTATAAGTGATAATCCAATGTTAGATGGGGGTCTAGGGAGTTCGGTGACCTGCTGCCTCCCAGAATCTCCTGGAAAGTATAGCGGCAAGATCTTGAATCCAGAATACCTAGATCTCTTCCACAGCACCTTGAAATTGTGGGTGTTTAGGACCCCAATCCTGCCATCTCCCGTGTATAAAGTGTAAAAATCTAATGTGAATTGTGCAATCCCATCAAAACATCTTTGAGATGTGTGGGAAATCTTTAGCCTTCATTACTGAAGTCTAAAAATTTAAATAATGGTACAATTAGAATATTATGCATTTACAAATTGTGTGTGAGGACCTAGCTTAATGGGTAATAATCGGATTGTTCAGGTGTATATGCACTAGATTGTACAACTTGATTCTAAGGTATGTTTTGCCTGCTTAAAGTGCATGTATAGCCAGAGACCTGTTTGAGTTTTTCTATGTAGAAGGGTTAAAAAGCATTTCCACTCTAATTCTTTGTGTACCATTGGAGAATTCTCCCTTCACTTCCTGTCCAGATAAATTACAGTTTTTGCAGTTTAGGGAAACCTTGGGTAAAGAATTTCCACTTAAAATCTTGTAGTGACTGTAGTCCCCGGTACAACTAGACCTATATGTGACCCAAACAGATTTATCCCTCAAAGAATTTCTTTATCCAAAAACTGTAATGTCCTGCCCACAGATGCGCTTTATCAGACCCTAGAAATTAGGAATTGATGATGGTTTTTAAACCCTCATTATTTCTAAAAATGCCTGTTGCATTGCCATCTCTGCCTTAAATACAATCCAAATCGTTGACTTGAAACAAACATGTTGGGAATTTGGTTTCAGGAGAGACTGAAAAATATTTTTCAGTTCTGACTGTTTGCAGCCATTTTAATATAACTTAACATTTTTCATATTTGTTCTGAGTTGATGATCCTTAGTTAGTGAAGTCATCGTAACAGCCAAGCAAGTAGCATTTTTAGAAGGAACCGGTCAGCAATGGCTCCATGTATTGCCTAAAAGTTGCCTTTATAGAGATTCATTTAAAAAAAAAAAAAAAAAAAGCTAAAATGCCTTAGCCATGAACTGGATGAAATAATAAAAAGCTAATTCCTGCCTCTACTTTTAACTACCTGTAAATCAGGTTAAGAAAGTAGAACATATCTCCCTCTGCACAACTTGGCAATTCAGCAGAGATTTTCATTTTTTTTGTTTTCCCGCTTGGCATATAGCTGCTCAAACATGCATAGTGTGGACAGCTGGAGAGCACCGGGAACAGCTGCCACTAAAAATAAGCACCTGGCATTTGAGTGATTGTCAGCAGTCTCGTAATTTAGGAAAGTGTGCTTGGCTAGCAGCATCCCCACGGACCTGGCATTGTATAACTGCGGTGATTGAACAGTTAGTGGTTAGTGCTCATGTCTGTTCTCAGCTTCTCACTGTACAAGAACCTGAAACCTTACTGTCCCCATTCCAGCCAGCTGTCTGCTTGCTCTCCTCTAGCTGATGAAGGCTGTAGGCCCATGCATGAGAAACATTCATGGGGTTCTTTGGTAGCTTTCCACCTTTACTATTTGCTTGACATAGTTTGGCATTGAAGGTATTTTAAGAATTGACTGTACATATTTTAAATTGGTTTTGCTGGTGGTACATATCGCAGGTAGAGCTCCTCAATGCATATAGATGCCCTGGATCAGGTGTACAGGATGTCCCACGTCATCTGAAAGTCTGGTGCCAGATATAGATCTGATCAGCATCCACTTACTGTACTGGTACCACAACCCTCCAAATCCATCACGAATGCAGAAGAGGCCTGTGTCTTGTAACATCACAAGAACCAGAAGGTTTTTAGGAATTAATGGCAAACATGGGCATCAAACCTAGAACATCCATAGAGTCCATACCAGTGCCCAATCTTAAGCCTTAGGTTTCCCTGTTCTCGACCCAGGCTTGGGAAAAAAACTTTCATGTCTTGGGGCTACCCTGCAACAATTACTAAAGCTGCCCTATTTTGTCTGCTCCTTGACGGCTGCAGAAAAGGTAACATAAGGTTCAACATCCTCCGAAGCCGTGAGAATGGATTGGCTGTTCTAGCATTTTCTAGTGGTGATATTAGAGGTTTGTGCAATAGAGGAACATGATTTCCACTGTTCTTGAAATCCGGGAAGCTAAAACATGTACTGTGAAACACTTGAAATGTATTCTTGTTTTTGAACAACTTATTGGATAAAAAAGTAGTTTGTAAACTGGACTTTACTAATTTTGTCTCTTTCCTGCAGGCTGCCACCACAGACAGAAAGAGCAGCACGTCTGGAGAAGGTCAGGGCAATCTTTCTCTCTGCTTACCACACCGCTATTGGTGTAAGAACTGTGTTGCCAAGCCCCTCAGGAGCCATCAGCGGCCTTCTAGAACAATTTGCAAGAGGTGTTGGACTGCGTGGACCCAGTAGTATAGTATGACGCAACCTTCAGAATACGAAAAGCCATGTTTGGATGAGGAAGTCTCATGCAACCATAAAGCCATAAAGCCATATTGGACAATACACGGAGCCCATCCAGCTTTTGGATTTGACATGTGCTGTACGTTGTAATGTCTAATCATACGGTTTTTATCGAAGGAAGGGGTGGGAGGGGAAGACAAATAACCTGGGGAAGCATCTGAGCTATTCTACCACGACAGTTAAGAAACAAATGTTTTAACAGCTGAACTTTTTTTTTTTTTTTAATATTTTTGTTTTTAACTGCAACCACTGCAATGCAAAACTACACAATGTGTTGCAATTTTTCTTTTTTTATTTTAAATGAAACTTGATTATTTTTGATATTGCGAAACTGCCTCTGCTTGTTGATTGCTGCATCCCAGAATCTGATCCTTGTCATGCTTATAAGTAACCTAGATCATTTTATCTGTGCATATAGGATTAAGAAAATCTAGAAACTGGTCAGTTTGGGAAGAAATGTGATTAGCTGAAGTTATAGGCAGGACTTGGACCTTTCCTTGAAAAGTGAAGCTTGGTCTAATCCCTTCCACCTTTTCCTTGAACTTTTTAATCATAGCTTAGGTCGAGCTTTCTGGGTTGGAACATTACTTCAAAGGGAATCCTGTTGTCTTAGGCTGCGTACAAATGTTCAATAATTGTCATTGGAAAGGATCTTTCGCAATCCTTTTCAATGACAAAAGACTGAACGATGCATGAATGAGCTGTGTACATACAGTACCATTCTGCTCTATGGAGGGGGGGAGAACGACTGGCAACACCCCACTGTACTCTCTCCTTCACTTCCATTATGATCATTTGTGGATCAGCCAGGACAGATCCATGAACGTCGAGCCTTGTACACACAGACCAGATTCTCGTCCGATATCAAAAATTATCAGATGAGAATTATCTGACGTGTGTATATAGCCATAGGCTTTGATGGAAGCAACCAATCTTTACTTTCAGCACTGCATAAAAGGCCTGGGACCATAAGGTTCAACTTGTTGTCCCTGTGCAACACCTTTCGGGGAATAATTGCTTCGGTGCCTAATCTATTTGATGGCTGACATATGACATACAAAAAAGCAAGGTAATGACTAATGGTAGACATTTTATAATGTTATGTTTTTTATGTCAGACTGGTTGCTCAAAGTTATTACACTGCACTAGGTTTTACTTTTTTTTTTTTTTTAAAGTGCCTCTGTTTTAAACAACTAAAGGTTACTTTGATCACCAGAGCAAATAAAGTAGTCACAGATGGCAGACGGAACCGATTCTAAACCTTCCCTATCATGTTTGGACCAGAGATGCACTTTATTTAGCTGTGAAGGCCAATTCAAATTGATCTTTGTAGACATTATAATGATAATACTAAGTTGGTCTCTGGGTAAAATGCAAAGTAAGTTTTGCAGTGGATATGCCTCATATGAGGTGTTAAATGCTGGCAGCTAGCACTGTCCTTTCTAGCCCTCTGGGTTGTTGGCTGGCTCTTGGTGTCATCACAGTGCAGGAATGCTAGTTCTGTATTGCATGTGGTGACATCTGAGTCCTTGTAACTGATAAAGTGCTGAAAAAAGTGGCTTGTGTGAGATCAGTTGTGCTCCACTGCAGTGAAATACATTTGAGCTTCAACTTTATTTGCATTAAAAACATCAGGTAGACTTAAACATAATGGCCATATTTTTAAGAGCCTTCCTTTAAAAAAGAACTAGTAGAAATACCTAAAATCTTCATTTTATTAGGTTTAAGTAAAGTTCTTTGCTTGCAGAAACACATATTTGATCTTATTGATGTGCTGTAGTACTTAATCAGCAGCCTGGGGAGGTGACATCTGTGCTCTTTATTAAAAGTGTTGTCATCTGTCACCTTCCAGCCTATATGTGTAGTAAGGAGGTATGAATCACTGCCTAAAGCAGCTAAATGAAATTGTAAAGATTTTGAGGGGTAAACCTATTCACATACAATTAGATCTTTTCTGTGTGTTTGAGTTGGGAGTTCAGATATAATTTCAGGGTCTTGATGTAACCCTTGCTGTATGCTGAGAAAACTACAGCTGTGCTGCCATGAAAGTCAAATTTTAACTGTTTATTATTCCGATAGACATGGCATTGTGCTCATTAGTACCCACTTTACAAAAGTTTGGTAACTTCATGGCCCAGTACACCCATCATCGAACAAACAGTTAAATACCCTTTATTGTAGCATGTAAGACTATTTTAATGTTGCTGTGAGCAATGGTGGGGAGTCTCCAAGAGATATAACAAAATAGTGGGCAATTTCTGAATCTAAGTGAAGGTAATCCTGCACTTTGGTAACCAATACCATTCACAAAATGTGGCATCACACAGCAGGCAAGCAAGTGACTACATTGTGATCCATAGACTATGGATGTGCTCTGGAACTGTCCATTGCACACAAAGTAAAGCGATGCCCCTTGCTGCCACAGGATAATTGTCAAGTCCTGTCATACTTGGATTTCATACTACAGATAGAACCTGAACACATTAAGCAAAATGTGAACACTTTGGTGCATTACATACTTCAAAAGCCTGAACAAGCACAATGGAACACAGATTAAAACATTGCTAATTTCTCTGCCCTAGCTCTTTCCATTAGCCATCCAATAAAGGGCTTACCATGTACGGCCAATCGGCAAAAAGAATTTCTAAAAAACAAGCCTTAGAAAATGCTGTGTAATATTTGTCTGACTGGTGTAGGAGTACAGATCTGTAAAAAAAAAAAGGACGTATTGCAGGCTAATCTGACAAGACTACATACATTTGTTTTGGTTATAACAGCACAGTTCTCTGCTGCCATGACAGTTGTGCTAACTTGACAGCTTGTTGTGTACACTCCAAGCAATGATTTTCTAACACTCTGATCTGACAGTATACTGGCATCTTCAATGTTGGCAAATGGGAAAAAAAAAGTTTTTACTTATAATACAATGCAAAAAAAGTTGCATGACCAGGATAAGTATGTAGGAGAATATCCCACACCAGAAAATTCTGCATCTTGTTCAGTGTTGAAAAGGTTTGGGGATGGCTCATCAGAAAACCTATGATCTTTTTGAACATTGCAGTCCAAACCATTGACCCTATTATGGATTTGGTGCCTTTTTCTTTTTGCAGTTATAACAGCCTGTACACTTCTAGGAAAGTTTTTTTTTGTGTGTGTATTAGGATCAAGATCGTGTTCAGCAATTCAAGTTCCTTCACACCAAACTCATTTAACTGCTTTTGTACAAAGTGGGAATGGTCCTACTAGAACAGAAAAGGGCCTTCTCAAAACTGTTGCCACAAGGTTGCAAGTTCATCCTTCTGTTCTACATTACCCATTACTAAAAACAACTAAACTCAAATATTCAGGGGTGTCCTACCCATGTGGTGTCTTATGCAAAGTAAAACCCACACTTGAACTCCACCTGTCCCTGCTTTGTGATATGAAATTAAAAAAGTAAAATTCTTCATAATACATGATTACAATTTCACAGACCTGGTGCTACTGCCCCACCTCCTGAAATATTTGTAAACCTCATCATTATGGGTTCCATACTTCCTGTAATTACCTCTCTAGCCTATCCATTAAAAAGAGATACCCAACTAACTAACTTTCAGCTGTTATATGTCAACTTTGTATAAAACCTGGTGTCATAATTATTTATAGTAGTTGAGCTAAATGACCTTAAAATAAATAAATATATTAAAGAATTTTTACTTTCCATTTTTTTTACCCAGGATTATTCTTGGAGGGCCTTAAAATGTTGGGTCACGTTGTCCTGACAATGCAGTTTGATTAAACAAGCTACAAGCTCAGACAGACAATATAATTAATTTGGTTTTTAATTTTAAAACTAGTTTCCTTCCTCTGTGTAGTCTGATGCACTGAGAGTTTTCTAACTTGTTCCAAAATCTTGAAAAAACTAGGATTTGGTATCGGGATGTGGCACATTGGAGAAAGAACTCTATGACTTGACCCCTAACAACAAGAAATATACTTGTTCCAAAATCTGCCAGAGAACAGCCTTAATTTCTAGATTTGGGATATATCTCGCTTCCTCTTGTTTCTGGTTATCTACTTACCCATTAATGCCAGGCTGTTGTATGGCTTGGTACTATAGGGAATGAGCAGGTGTGCCCACACATCTACCATGCCACATATCTAAGCTAGCTTTTGAACTGAAAAAGAAAATACTAGCACCCTGCTACTTAGTATAACAAATGTCCAAAATGGTCATTGTTCCTTCAATTATTGAATAGAATCCAAAAACCTGAATTTACCAAAAGTGCAGTGTATCCCCTTAAGGACCTTGATAATTAATTACTCCACAGTGCTGGCAGCTACAGAACTCAGTAAAGGTTTGCTTTAAAGCTCATTTATTGCTTGGCCACAGCCCTTTTTCGGCTACCCCTATTTATTACAATCTATACAATCATCTTTGGATCTGCCAACACTTATGTGGCATGAAGGCCAACCAGAAAAGACATTTAGTTTGTGTATATAGCCATATCTATTGATGGTTCTAGATTTGATTTGTTCAGTCACATAGCAACTTGTCTGGGTATCTTTAATCTTTGTTGTTGTCTGCTGTTTGTCATGTGCACCATTGTGCAATTTGCAGAATTTGAAATGATTACATTTATTATCAATTTTGCAGGAACTGTTAATGAAACTGACGATTAATAATCATTTTCTAGATCCTCAGTTTGCTGGGACTTGTGGTTAATCCACTGTATCTTTTGCTGCCCTTATATTTGCTGCACATATTTGTGTATAGATTTATTTTCTGTAATTACGCCAAAAAAGATTTATTTTTGCTACTTTGTGTTTGGAATGTATATATGTGTGTGTATTTGTTTTTACTTCCTTGTTAATCGGATTGTATTATTTTATTGACAACCATGTTTATCAGCCTTCCAAATGATTAAACTTGACTCCTTTACTCTCGAGGCTCATACTCGCAGGCGTTGACTGCATTGGGTAGAGATAGGCAAAATGCCATTTCACTGCTGATTTTGCAGAAAGGTTTCAACTTGTGGCCATTTTCATGAATATGTGATTGCTGAAATAGGAGTGCGTCACACTACTCCTATGTACCACCAAGAAATATTTATATTCATTAAATAGGATACTTGTTTTTACTCTTCTTTATTGCATCCTGCATTGCTGATCTCTTGCAGTCTCTATGCACACCAGCTATGGATGAATGACATTTCTCAGGTTAGGCTTGCTTAATAGTGATAATGATGGACCATGTCTGCCTATTGTGTGCGAAAATGACCATGGCTAGGTTCAGACCTGCTTCGGTATCAAGCAATCCTATGTGGCTCTCAACAGCTGGCACCTTGCCTGCCATAAACTTGCCCGCACCACAGCACTGGTTCTTAACCAGCATTTGAAGATTTGACAGTGGGTGGCATTGAGTACTACTGTACTGCTCATGTCTGCCCCCAGCCATTCTCCGAAGGGGTTGTCACAAGTAGAAGTTACTGATAATGTCCACCCTTCCAAGGCTGTGGCTCACTATCCTGAGAAAGCGGTAATCACACCACAAACTTTTTACCAGTTTGAAAATAGCCTCCAACATAAGCCTGTGTGACAGGATGACAACAGAGAGCCAGGGACAAAGCGTTGTCCCAAGCATGTTGTGTCTATCCAAGGACCTTCATAGTAAGATCATCGGGTTTTACTTTAATAGAAGCTGTAAATGTAAAAATATTAGAAATAACTTTTAAAATTAGCATGTTGATTTTAGTGTTGAGATTTTAATTTTCGGTAGACAGCAGCACAGTGAATCCTTTGCTTTCTTTGTGTATTACTACATTACCATTCACGGTAGTACATTGCCGTGTATTGAAGATGCATTGCCTTTTATTTGTTGGGGCATCATTTAAAATTCAGAAGAGCATGGAGAATAGGTCTAATGCAGTGTTTCTCAACCTTTTTTACATTGGGAACCCTTGAAATAATTTTCAGGTCTCCACAGAACCCTTTTTATAATTACTATATCCACGGTTTACAGTACTTAATGTGGTGGTCAGTGGGAATAATGCCTCTTACATTGTTGGCCTTTGGGAAGAGTGACACCCTTACAGATAGCCAAAAAGAACATTGGGGTCAGTGCTAACTGATCTATAAGGCAAAATGTTCTTAAGGAACCCTGGTAGAGAAACACTGATCTAATGCATCCCACAGACACAAGTTGGTGCATGGCAGTGCCACTTATTCTGCATCATTGTGGTGAAATGGTAAACATGGTGAGATGTGGCACATTTTGTACTAAATGGAGTAAGTTATGTGGGTGGTTTTGCAACAGACACCATGGGCCTGATTTAATAAAGCTCTCCATGGCTGGAAAAGACACACTTTCATCAGTGAACCCAGGTTTGCTGGATCACCCAGCTTCACTGATGAAAGTGTATCCTCTCCAGCCATGGAGAGCTTTAATAAATCAGACCCAAAGTATTCTATTGGTTAGCGAAATCTTGACTGCCTCTCTTTAATAACTTGAGCAAGAAAGCGATTAAAGGAAGCTGAAGTCATTATCCTAACTCATTGTGCTCCAGTGGAAAAGTATATTTTCTAGAAGCCTCATCAGTTGGTCCTACTCTGTTATATGTTGCTGTTGAAAGAATGATTTGTTTACTACTGTAATCTATACACATCAGTGTCCTACTACCTTGTGTACGCCCCCCCCCCCCTTTCCATAAAGACAGAGCGGCTTAACTCCGCTCATCTGGAAACCAAATTATGTGTGTCAATTACCCCTTTGACCCATTACAGATAGAACTGAAGCCAAAGCAGCTCATCTAACTACAGGAACCCAAGGCTTTGCCTAATAAAGGGCAATGTGCCAAAGCAACCAATCAGAAATTTTCTTTTACTGATCTAACTTTAGTTAATTAGAAGCGGATATAAATGTATCATCTGTGGGACTGTAGAGAGTTTATGATTTTTGAAGGCTGAAGTCTCTGAAGATGTACAATGAAAGGCCTAAATCCCAGCATTTCTCATTGAAACGTCTGTGTGATGGATAGAGATGAAGGATGGAAGATAGCTGAAGCCAGACAAGCAAATCAGTGATTCACTTTGCTAGCTACAATAATGTCTGTGTGGGCCCTATCATTAAAATTACATATAAACATTACCATGTCAAATTTCTGTATTTTTTGTTTCAATCTTTTTAATTCTGTAGCTTTCTTTAAAAAATACTTGGTAATCCTATCACAGAAGGGTTCTGTCCCTGCACTTCTTTTTATAGGGTGATGAACCTAAAAGTCCTCCTGTGTTGTCACATGTTGGGGACTACGAGTGGCCATACTGGCAGAGTCGGGTATGTTCTGCTGTTGTTTCTATCAAGAAGCTGGTCCTCAGCAGTAATATTCAGCCAATGTTAAAGTAAACACATGTAGACAGGTGACAAAAAAGAGGCTGTAGGAGATGGAGATATCAGGATGGATAAAGAAATGAAAAACACGGTGCTTTGGTAAACTAAACATCATCACAAAGGGATTTAGATCTACTTTAACATCACAGTACAATTGTGGGGAATAGTGTCCAGTGCCATGGCTCACAATACACTACAAATATGGAAAGTTCCACATGGTGACCCTCACTGATTCATCACCAGAAGCACTTACTCTGGGCCAAGGAACATGAGCAGTTTAAAGCTAATGATTTGGAAGGTAGATGGAACAATTATTGTTCCAACTGCAAAACCATGACAGTAGACTTGGGGTACATTGTAATGTGTTTGGTGATGGATTTAACCATACCCTTAGATTAGCCCTTAACATAGATCTAGAACATGCATGGGCAAACTATAGCTTGTGGACCATATACTGCCTGTTGACCTTTTTAATCCTGTCCGTCAAAAATTTGTACAAAATTGTACACAAGCAAAAAAGGGTGACCAACAACACTGTTCCTACAGAAATTGATTGTCATTTTACTTTTAGGCAATGGCTTTTACACATAATTTATATAAATTCATACAAACACTCTCCATCTGATACTGGCCTTGCCCCGTCTGTTAAATTTAAAAACTCATTAAGGCCCCTAAGCCAAAATGTTTGCCCAGCCCTGATCTGGAATCATTCATTTTTCATGTTAGGTGTATTCATGCAGAAGAATGGTGCCACTATTGTGCAGTTATTATTTAGGATCAGCATCTACATATTGAGTGTTTCATGCAAACAATTAGGGGATCAGAGAGCTATCGGTATGGTTGTGCAAACAATGTATGGACAGTATTACCCTCTTTCTTCTCTTAATTTTCTCTATAAATGTCTTTTCTGTTGTCCTAGAACTTTTGATGAGCGGTCATACTCAATCCTTGAACAACTCCCTGACCAGTTCTCGGACTATGATTGCTTGGTAAGCATTACAGCACGCTCTACATTGCTTTTCTCTGTTATGGAAAAACACAGTATTGGTGTTTACCAATTTGTATCCATCAATGTCTTTTGTAGTTAGAGTTGTCTCATATTTTCTCTCTTCCTATTCTGCCTTTGGCGCCCAGCGTTCTTGTTGCACAGGACATAAAAATAGACATCCCTTTTATCTGTGCAGATATAGATTTATACTGGTGCCTTTCTGAAATCCCCAGTGCTCCAGTGAACTTCCAGCTCCACACATCTGTCGCTGCTTACAGCCACACAGCTCCAGAGGATCTGTCAGGGATTGTCATTTTAATCTACGTATTAGTGTTAATGCTGAATGTGGTCGCCACGTGACATGGCAGGACGCCAGAGATGGAATCAGACGGCAGAAAACATTGTGCAAGGAAAAAAAAAAAACATATTGCAAGGGTATAAAAGCCCATCATCTCCTTGCCTTTCAGTCTTCTGAACAATACTGACTGTATTGGTACAAATCCCCAGCCAGAATCAAATGCTCTCAAAAGCATCTTCTCTTGCTTGCACCACTGCAACACCATCCTTTCTTACATTCCAATAGCTAGACTTTCATCTCTAGAATCAGAAATGCTGCAGCTGGACTTTTCTATCCTTCCCTCTACTCCTTATCTGCCACTTCTCTTTGCAAATATCTACAATGGCTTCCATTTCACCAAGAATCAAATTCAAGCTCCTGTACTTTGCTTTTAAGTCACTCCACAACTCTTGTCCCAACCTCATTTCTGGCCTGATGCACAAACGCACCTCTACAAAAGACTACAAAAGACTTCCTTACTCATAACCTCTTCCAATACACGACTCCAAGACTTTTCTAGAGCTGCTCCACTCTCCGAAATTCTCTTCCTCCTATTTGGCTTTCTCCCTTAAAAAAGCCCTTTTCAAGCTTGCACACCTATTTTCATCTGACTTTCTTCTGCCATTCCATACCCTCTCCTATTGTATACTACTCTCCCCACCTCCTAGATTGTAAGCTTTATTAGATAGGGTCCTTTCCTCTTATGTATGCAAGTTTGTAGTCTACAGCTGCTATTTATTGTACATCTCTCCATAATATGTTGGTTCCGTATACATTTTTAATTTGAGTAAACAGATAGAATGAGAAAGAATTAGAACTCCTGTGAAATATTTATTACTGTTATTACTGCGTCCCCATAGAGGATCATACGTATGGAGATAAATAAAGAAAAAAGAATTCCACCATACCAGACAGTGGAATTCCAGCTTACACTTGAAAGATGTCATCTAGATTATTGTTGCAGCTCCAGATCTGTACCCATTAGGGTACCAGCAGCAAAAAAATACTTTATGGGGATTTCAATTCTTCCCCTTTAACACTAAAACTTTGATAGGATTTTAAGAGGTTTTTTTGCATGTACATTGCAAGAACATTAGATTGTAACTCTATATTGTGCTGGTATATTTGTGAATAAATGATCTGCATCAGCTGCATATGGTAAGAGGTGTCAGTATGGCTGCCTGATCCTTTCCTCTTCATCTGCCGAGCGCTGCCATCACATAGACACAGATCTTCCTCTTCAGGGTTTGCATGAATACATTGTTCTGTACCCCCCACTAGGAGCGAAGGACATGTTCCACTGATCTCCCTGAACATCCTGAAAATCCAGCCAGCCTGGAAGTTCTGAAGCTTATACAATGACATTTACAATGCAGTCTGATCTCACCAGCTCTGGAGGAAGAAACCCAATCTTTCATCTTTCCTCTTGTCTTTCACCATGAGCCAAAGTGTGAATTGTTAAACTGATGTTATATCTTTGTTTGAGGCTTAACACGTTTTAAAAGCTTTTTCCCCCTTCACCTACACACAGTGACATGGTGAAACTTCTGAAAAGAGGACATAAAGAATAGGGAGGGTGAGCGACCATACAAAGATTGACCATTGAATGCCAATTGGGCGGTTGGGTACATTTCCCTGGATACTGTATATCTATTTAAACACACAGCAAACACAAAAAAATAATAATTTTGTGTACCCGAAACCGAGAAGGCTCCTACCATTCACTGTGGCATGACAACACAACTCTGGTTATCTAAATAATTTGTCATGGATTCCAAAGAAAACTAACTTCCATTCATCTCCTCCCATTTATCTCTTCTTCTCCTTTCCATTCCCCTCTTTGTGCCCAGGTAGCACAGAAAGTTACTAGTTTTCAAGATTTCTGGCAAAATGAATGGGTATTTTTGCACTTTTTGAAAGGATATGGCATTACTTTATTTTTTTTGATTTTTGCACTTTTGAATTATCCTTTTTCTCAAACCAAAGGGAGCACATAAGAGAAATTACCATTGGTGGTTTACACTATGACAGTGCCACTCTAAACACAGATTCATAGTAAATATGTCTTGGCATAGAATATTTGTGAGAACGTCTGCCCGCTGTTCTACCCAACCTCAAATGACCTCTCCATCAAATTCAAAACTTTGAGGCCAGAAAAAAAAATCAAAGGCAGTATTTAGCAATACAAATATATTAAATGGCATTTGATGAATACAAGCAATGGCAAACTCCTTGATGCTTTTGAGAGTTGCCTAGTGGCAGAGTGCCAGGTTGGCTTTTCATTGTCATCTTGAAAATGACAAATAGATGGCAGAAATAGGATTTTCACCCTGCACCATTTCTCACATTTTTCACCTTGATGAGAACAGAAGGAGCAAATCACAAAAAATCCTCATTGAAATTCATAAATAATTTGCTGACCACATTATCGGCCGTGTGAAGACGCGTTCAGTGTGCCTGGGAACATCTCATTCATTACCAGAAAGTCGTTAATTCAGGCTTAGATTGACTTGTAATCATTCAGTTTAAAAATGGATTTCTCTTATCGCTAAATGAAGCAAATGTAAGGGCGCCGTCATTCTCTTTGTATTCACTTTAAATGTGTAATTTGCAACATCTGGGAGACCAAAGGCTCTTTAAATGGCTTTTTGTGAGGTTCTGCGGATCTGTGCTTATCTTTGCTGAAAATCGAGAAGCAGATTAAAGTCCTTAGAGTCTAAAGGAATGGTTGTACAAAATAATGTTTGTTTAAGTTGGTTTTTTAGATGTGTGGCGGTATGGCAAAAAGAATGAGAAATAAGAGCGGTGTGAGCTAATTTTCAATTTGTTTTTTCTTCTGATCCCACGTTAGGTTATATCGGATCCATACAAAGGGCCAGGGACAGATTTATACTTTTTGCTCCCCTAGACCAGCTACCTTGTTCTGCCCCACTTCTCCAACCAAAAGCCTTTGATGCTAACACACACAAAACACCATGAAAGCTTTTCCACCAGAACAAAATAGAGTGAAAGGAGAGAGGAGAGAGAGAGAGGGGAGATGGAGAGAATTGGGATACATTGTGAGAGAGGGGAAGAAAGAGGCAGGGAGTGGAGCAGGGGAGTGAGTGGGAGAGAGAAAGAGACATACAAGAGAATGGAGAGAGCAGAGTGAGGGGAGAAAGAGGGAATGAAAGAGAAGACAGAGAGGGAGGGAAAAGGGGTAAGAGAGATAAAGAGAGGGAGGAGGGAGAGGGGAGATACAGAGGAAGAGGAGAGTGGGGGAGATAAGAAGAGGGGAAGAGTGGGGGAGAGGGGTGTGATAGAGAGAAGGAAGAGCAGAGGGGAAGGGGAGTAGAGAATGAGAGAGTGAAAGACAGGGAGAGTGGAGGGAAGGGTGAAAAGAAAAAGAGAGAAAGAGGGGAGGGTATGAAGAGGGAGAGGAGAGAGGGGAAGAAAAAGTGAAGTGAGAGGGAGTGGGCAGGGATGTAGTCCCCGGTATGACATCATGATACCAGAACCCGCCCATCGCAGAACCACACTCCCATCGCAGGTCTGAGCCTGGGCGGGTTGAGTTCAGAGAGACAACCTGCTCACCACCCGGAGCCTGCAAATCCAGGAGACGTGGTCCGGGGCTCTGGCCAGTGCATTTTCCTAAATTGCAGGTACAGACTGGCCAGAGCCGTGGACAACCAAAGAATTCTTTGCAAAAAAAAGTGGGCATGCATGGCCATTCCAGAAAAAAGTGAGGGTGCGGTGTTTGCACCCTTGCCCGCCCCACTACAACCCTGGGAGTGGTGGAGAATGGGGGAGGAAGCGAGGAGAGAGAGAGGGGATAGAAAAAAGGGGGAAGCTAGAGAAACAAAGGAAAGGAGAAAGTGAATGGGGGAGACAGAGAGGGAGGAAGGACAGAGCAGAGAAAGGAGACATAGGCAAGAGAGGAAAGGAGAGGCAGAATGGAATAGAGAGAGAAGAGTGATACCTTCAATACAAATGTCACCCTGCACATATCTCTGCCCTGTCTGGGACCTCACTATAATTATTTCTGCATTTACTGTGCAGCTTATCAACCAGTAGCAGACGGTTCCAGTTCCACATGGAGATGTTGTAATGCCGCCCTCTTTTTATCATGCTGCCTTAGGCCATTGCCTAGGTGGTCTTGTGGGAAATCTGGCCCTGCAAAGGACACCCCCTGGTTAGCTGCCTCCAGGGCAAAACACACTAGTATCAAGGGACTTCATTTTTTATTTTTACCAAAAGTACATAACCCATCTCCCCACCCTAGGAACCTTTATGTCCAATGATTCCTACATCAACTTTTAAAGCCTAATTCTGTGCTCAAAGAAAAAAAGAGGTTACTTTACACCAGGAGTATTGCAAGTTACTACATTTGCATGCATTAGACAAGTATACCATTTATTCATTGGGTAAGCACTTGCCCCCAGAATAAGCTAGGGTTGGGTAAGCATTTTCTGCTGGAGCAAGGTAGCGTTAAGGCAGGCAATCTCAGAGTTTTGGAATAGCCTGACCACTTATCAGCAGCCCATGTGAACAAGCACTTCATTTTTAATGGCAGCAGGGGGCTGACAGTGCACTTTGTATTGTTTACCTTCATGACTATCTACAGATAAAAGCTGTTGGCTCGCCAAGTTGGCTGCCTACTGTTTCTGAAACATTGTTGTTAAGCTTAACCAATTCTACTTCACTATCCTAACAATACCGCGTGGCTTTGTAGCTGAGGTATGAGATTTCTTGGACAGATGTTTTGTTTTTTCAACTTATATGACTTGTAGAATTATTCAATTTATATAGCTGAAGTTATGGGTTGGAGTCCCGTTTTACCCAAGGATGTGCAAATTTACTATAGTTAATATTGTTTATGAAAGTACAATTAAAGCTGTGCAGTCAGAACGAGTACCAAATCCAGGTAATATGTGATATACAAACCAAAATCTTAAATTAAACTAAAGTATGTACAAAAGCTTCCTTTACCTTCCCCGATTGAGCCAAATCCCCCTTTATTTGTGTCTCCAACTCTCCTCTTCCCAGGCACTTCAGCTAACAGTGGGAAGGTTTCAGGAAAATAGCACCGCCGGTCCAAAAAGCAATAGATGGGGCTGGGTGGCTTGTGAGTTTGCAGTGGCAATTATGATAGAAACCCCCTTGCAAGATTCTTCCTACCATAGTGGGAACAGCTTACCTGAGAGTGGCAACTTGGCTCTGAATTTGGGAGCAATGCAGCATTGTTGCCACCCCGTTATAATTGAGTTTTTTTTAGCAACAACCTATTGTGTAGTGCTTTACAATGTCCATAGTCATGTCACTAACTGTCCCACAAAAAGGGCTCACAATCTAAAGTCCCTACCATAGTCATTAACACAGTCTAAGGTCAATTTTGAGAGGAAGTCAACCAATATGACTGCATGTCTGGGATGAAACTGGAATGCACAAAGGAAACCCACTAACTTGCAGATAGTGTCCTGGCCGAGGATCGAACCTAGGACCTAGCGATAAAAAGGCATAGTTCCACTTTAAATCAGGTTTGTTATGTTCCACATCTTAAATTCTCAAACTACTACAGGGGCTTCCCATTATTCTGGAATGTCATTACCGCAGTTGGTGGTTCCGAATCCTAATTTTGCTGTCTATGGTTCTCTAACTAAATACACTCTCCATGGTCCTGAAACCATTGGCATTTGTTAACAGATCTGAAACCTCATACCCTCTGGCCATGGTTCTGAATTCTATCCTATGCAGACCATGGTTCTGAATTATAAAACATTCCGGCCGTGACTCTGAATCCTTAAACATGCCGTGATTCTGAAACTAAACACATTGCCCATGGTTCTGAATGTAAAAAAGCTGTAAATGGCCCTGAAACTAAATATAATGTCCAATCTTAGACCACCTTACCGGTGGAATGTATAAATGTAAAGGAGTCCAAGTGTTCATTTACACGAATTAGACTTCTGTGATGAAATAAATACAATTACACCTTCTAGTTCATCCTGAGCAACCTCTGAGACAGACTAGACAAGGTCATTGAATTCTATATTATGGACTTACCGTCACACTGAGGCACTAAATCAATTTCAGATCCAGTGCCTCCCATCTGCATCTTCCAAACCACCTATTTTTAAATGCTCAGGAAAATCAACCAAGCTTCATCTCATTTACTAAGCTAAATTAAATATTCCTTGCAATGCGATAAACCACTTTGTTAGCAGTTTATATTCCTTTAGTAAATTGACCCCATTCTCCATGAAGCCAAATCCTAAAATTACTGTCCATGGTCCTGAAAAGAAACTCACTTCCCATGGATGTAAATCTTGCAAACACTCACTATGGTCCTAAAATCAACAGATAGCCCATTGATCTGAATCATAAAAACTCTGTCCATGGTCTTGGAACTGAAAACATTACTCATAGATTTTTATTTCCAAAAACACTGTCCATGGTCCTGAAATTAGTACATCACCCCTGGATTTAGTTCCTAAAATTGCTCTTCATGGTCCTGAAACAAAGTATAATGAATCCTTCCAAGACTGGAGAAGATACACTGTCATTTTGTATTAAAATTTATGCATGGGTACCCAGTGAATCATCCAATTTTCAACGTAGTATTCATTTTATGCCAGACCTATCCATACCTTTCTGTCCTAAAGTACTCCCCCAGCCACTCTCTTCTCTTCTCCAATGACCTACTAATGACTTCCTAACTCGTAACCTCATCACACGCATTGATCCAAGACTTCTCTAGAGCTGCCCCAACTCTCTGGAATGGTCTTCTTCATCCTATTCAGCTTGTTCCTACTTTCAGCTCATTTAAAAGAGCCCTCAAAACCCATCTTTTCAAATTTGCCTACCCATCTTCTGTCTCTTAAACCATCGCTACTTACCCACCAATCCATATCCCCCTCCTACTCCTCTTCGGGGCAGTGTCCTCCCCTGTGTCAGGGTCTATATCTGTCTGTCATTTGCAACCCCTATTTAATGTACAGCGCTGTGTAATATGGTGGCACTATATTAAATAAAATACTGTTTAATAAAATAATAATAATATTTGCTATAATTGCTGGTATCATTTCTTGTTTGGCCCTACCACATGCTATAGTTCCAAGCTTCAACCCTATGTAACTAAAATGACCTCCAGGTGCTAGAACTTGGAACCAATATGGGTCCTACAGCAATCCAACACTTGCCAAAGCATTGAAATGCTGAAGAGGCTGATGGCAGACCCGAGCTGACTCATATGTAGGTATCTTGCCTTTTGTTTTGCAGAGAAATGCCCTTTAAGCCTGATACTGAGCTTTTATAACTTCCATGCTATTGCAACGTTTCCTGGATAGCATTATCAATTCGGTGTTAGATCTTTTTGCCTGGAGTTTCTCTTTATACACCTTTTTTCTTTCTTCTTTCTACTTCAAAACAAACAACATAACACCCTCTCTTCTTCCGCCATATGTTCAATATAAACAGATTCTCGTCTATTTCTAGAGATGACTTCTTTTTGGGTACTTGTTTATTTCACAGTTAACTTGTGCTTGTAAAAAAACAGTGAATTTACCCTGGCACCTCAATATTCTGCAAAACCAGAGCCGCCTCAATGCCCCACTTACAAAAACAGTTTGAATTTTCCTCTTGCTGAAATCTGTCTCATCGACGCCTCCCTGCAGAGTTCAGGTGCCCCAATTCTGTCATTTCTTAATTAGAGGATCTGCCAGGACAACAACAGTCGAGGTGACAAGCAGACGATCATTTGTTACACGGTGTCTCAATGTGTGTAAACACCTAATGACACTACACTGTGTTCTACAACTGGAGGTCACGCTCTAACCACAGGTACTGGAGGTAGGCAATTGTAAGCCGCAGGGCAAAAAGCAAAATCTGTGCCCATTAATCTTGGCTGCATGGTTGTAGTTATTATTATTAATATTAATAAACAGTATTTGTGTAGTGCTAACATATTATGCAGCGCTGTACATTAAAAAGGGGTTGCAAATGACGGAGTTACAGATCGTGACAGGGGGAGGAGAGGACTCTGCCCAGAAGAGTTTACAACCTAAGAGGTATGGAATCAACAGGAGGGGGAAATGGAATAGCGGGTAAGTAATGAGGGATTCAGGAGGCAGAAGAGGATGGGTAGGCACGTTTTAAAAGATGGGTTTTGTGTGCTCTTTTAAATGTGCAAAAAGTAGGAGCAAGCCGAATAGGACGAGAAAGACCATTCCAGAGAGTTGGGGCAGCTCTATAAAAGTCTTGGAGTGGTGTGTGTGATGAGGTTATGAGTGAGGAAGCGGAGGAGCACAACTGGTTGGTGCCTCTAACTAGCTGCAATGTCCACTGTACATACAATGCCAAGCCCTGATGAAAGGTGATTTTTATGGCCTCTGAAAAGCATTGGCTCCCTTCATCATTACCCTATAATTTATGGTTTTTGTTTTTGGGCTTGAATTTTATAGCATGGTGCATCATTTTCAATATTCTCATTTTGATCTATACCAGGGTAACTTGGGAAACACTTTGAATGGAGGGATTGGGACTTAAACAGCCTGTCTATTATTCAAGAATCTTCTCCATCATCCAACATTTGATTAGAATTAGGCAAAAAATGGACAGGTTCCAGTGCTGCTAACCAATAGTTTACAGAATTTGTGACAGTTTCTAGCCGCCATTCTCAACCAGGGTTCCGTGAAGGTTCCGGCAGGGGTTCCTTGAGCTGTAGCTGGGTGAGTTCCCATAGGATGCCTATATAGTTCTGGGTCCAACATCACTTGGCAGGGCAAGCTGCCCAACAACCTTTTATATGCTGTCTGATCACTAATGTGTGGCAACCAATGCAAACAACATACTGTATTTCCATTGATTGATGGCAGGGGTTCCTCAACACCTGACAATTATTTTAACGGTTTTTCACGGGTAAAAAGATCTATACTAGAAAAACATCTCTAGTCATTGCCACTAGAAATCTTCTCACTTCTGCCAATTATTAGATTTTAAATACTTCTTCCATGAATATAGAAAAGTATTTTACAAAACACAGATTTAATAAAACACTCAAAGTCATTTATAGAAACCAATTCCCTAACAGCTATTAAAATAACATATCCATATGTTCATTGTTATACTATTATCATCATTACCGGTCTTATACTTTATATTCTATAGTTGATATATTTTATGCCACTGTCTGGATACCATCTGTCTATGAATTTCTAGCAGGCTGCAGACTCCGTCTTGCTGGACCTGACCATCCAACCTTACAAAGATCAAAAGAATTGGTGAATAAGGAACTCTTCTTTTTACAAAAAATCACTTTCTGACATTTCAAATTCTGCTGTATTTAGTTTCAGTATTGCTGATTTTTTTTTTTTTAAAAAGACATTTTGTTTTTAAAGATTTTTATTGTGTTTTTAAAAAAAGTTTTACAATAACAATTTAACAAAGGAAATGAGGGCTCAACAAAGATATAAAAACATAGCATGCAATACATATTGTCATAGATATACATTGCCATGGAAAAAAGACATTCTGAGCCTTAAAATAATGACAGAATGAAGACGGGTGAATGTGAGGGACAGAAGGAGGGAAGGACAAATAAGAAAAAAAAATTATGGGAAAAAGAAAGAGGGGGAGGAAAAAAGCTAAATTTAAATCAGAAATATTATTCAAATATTCCAACCCGAAGTGTCACTAGCCGATCCTCTGGGTTTCCCCCATGGCAGTGGTCTCCAGAAATTAGTTCCTCTGGGAGGCTTTTAAGACATTGTGAGACATACTGTTGAGGACTACGCAGGTGAAATGATGGTACATTTCCCTAGAGAATCCAGGGGTAATGTAAATTTGCTGGGATTTGCTAATATGCAGAGAAAACATAGGATAGCGATAGATGGACTGAAGATGGGAAGATAGAGTGAGGGAATAGAAAAAGCAGAGGGGAGAAGAAGACCTAGGACATTGATAGTACCCTGAATTGTTCTTGAGAACCAGACCTATGATGAAAATAAAGTACTCTGCAAATATTTATGTCCTAATCTCTTGTACATTTTTGTTCACTATTTCTCTATGCTGCGGAGAAATAGTAGTTCTGTTCCCAAGAGAAGACGTTAGCACCCCCTAGGACTCTGCAGGCCTAGGACTTGGGGCACCTAGTAGGAGACCAGGAGCCTGGTGGCATTTTTAGGGGAAGAAGAAAGACTAGAACATGGGCAGACATAGGGAGGTCCTATGTCCAATGTTCAGACCCTCCTCAGGCCAACAGAAGCTCCCATAGGGGCTCAAAGCCTGTTCTGCACAGGGGCCTACTGCTGGCTACACCTGCTACTGAAGGAAAATATGGAAAAGAAAGAAGAGGATCTGGGCATATTATTGGTCAATAAATACATTACAAACCAAGTTTTACTAAACTAGTGGTCACCGACAGGCCATCATGCCAATATGAGATTTTTGGCTGAGGGTTATCAGCCTTGCCAAGTATGCTACAAAACTGCCAGTGATATTTCTGTACCAATACAATTATTTATGTAATTTTCCTGAAGCGGTGATCTGATGAAGCAGACGATATTCTGCGAAACGCGTCATTATTTAAAGTGGTACTGTTAAACTATCAAACTGATTATCATCTACAGTGGTATTATTTGTGTCCAAAATCTTGTCTTGGCTTGATATACAACCCTGCAGTTTGTGCATTGTAGTCTGAGATTTAATGTAGTGTTGTATGATATATTAAATTTATCAAACATGTAAATAGCTGAATACTTACTTACTGTATTGTGCCTTTTAAAACTATATTGTGATTATGATAAATGGCAATGTTTTATCGTAAATAATTTACAATAAAATAAAAACTTTTAACATATGATATTGAAATCTAACAACTCCTATATATAGTACCTATTAGGAATAATACTTATAATTGTTAGGGGGTCTTTGCCTCATTTAGTGTGAGCCATCCTAGAGCACTTTTTTGGTAGTCAATATATATTTATTACAATCTGACCTTACAAATTATTTAGACCCAACCAAGCTTTACCAAACTATGAGGACCTTCCCTACCTATCCAACCAATCTGTATCCAATCAAGCAGACTTTGCACTGGATAATAGTTGGTAGGTCTAAAGGAGATTGTATGGACAGATTGATATGCGTTTGGTGGGCATGAAAGCGAGCAAGATGGAGTAAGAAAGTAAAGCAGAGAGAGAAATGATTGAAGACAGAGACAGAAGTCATAAAGAGAAAAAAGAGGGGGGAATGATGGAAAGGAGGCGGGAGGCAGGATAGAGAGAAGTAATTAGAAATGAGCTTTCCTACATATAGTGTCAGACCTCCTAGTTCGATAATTAAAAAAAGAGAATCATAATTTCTTCCTTTTTGTTAAAATGAAGCAGGAAGAAAATCTTTTTTTTCCAAGCTCCTTTTTTTGGTAGCACGAGGCAATATCCGGGCTCTGCTCAGACCTCGTGGATGCATGTAATTGCCTCTTGCACCATGCTGAGATTTGGATTACATTCTTTTAAAGCACGGTATAAGTTTAGATACTCTCAAATGCTACAAAAATGTAACCTAATAACTTAAAAAAAAGGTGAGAGTAATTAATTCAAAGGGCGAATGAAGCTGTAAATGGAATATTCTTCCAGGAACTCATTTCTGCAGGTTGTAATGTGTGTTGGGAGGGTAGAATGTATTTTTAGCTTGAAGGAAATGTCAGCAGTTTTGAAAAAAAATAAGATCAAAAATAGAATGTTCCAACTTTAAGAACTCAGAAGTGTTCCTGTAATGAATTAGAGCGGGCCCAGGTTTCTCTGGCCGGGAAGGTCTGGATCGATAATCTAGTAGTTGAGTTGTTCAGAGTGATTAAGAGCTCATGTACACGGGAGCTGTTTTCCTGCATTTGATGCTTGCTTAAAACACATGCCAAAAGTCGGTCAGCAAATTGCCATTGACTTTGATGGAGTGGTGGACGTGATGGTTCAATGGTTGTGTTTGGCCTGCTTTGTGTTGTGCTACTTTTTTAGAAGTAGTGTCCAATTAAGGTGTGACCTACGGGCAATGGAGGTCAATGCAGCTCTTTCATGTCAAATGCTAAGCAGGCAGCTGCATTGGAATGGAAAGAACAGCCAGAACCTCAATGGTATTAGGTGACCTAACTAAAAAAAAAAAGTCACAAGAGGTAGTACTAATTGACAAAAGAGATATGGTGGCTCATGGTGGCTATTTGTTTTAGCCTTACACTCTCTGCATGGACCATGTAGTGTAGAGCTCAGCCCTGTGTGCAGGGGGTGCCATATACAGATCCAGCTACTGGAGACAATGGTATTCCTGCATATGTGCAGGAGTTACACCATCAGTGGCCATCCATTGACTGAAGAAGATTGCTGTGCTCTCAAATGTCTACCATGGCGGTAGACGGTGAAGATGGTGGCTTCCTCTGATGAGGCAATGACAGGTACTGGACCATTCATCTTTGCAGGGTGGGTGCACACAGGTAAGTGTGTGCTATAATCCGCAATCATGTTGTCCATACTTGCTGATTGTGGGAGAGGCTCACCAACCACCACTGCTTCAAGATTTGCTTTCACATGGCACCACTATTATCTTGCATTGACTGTATACAGTGCCATCTTAAGCAGCACTTATCAGAATCCAAAGTCATGTTATAGATGTTCTTCGTAGGAGCTTACAATTTAATATCATTATGATAGTCATGGTCTAATTTCCTCAACACCATTTAAGGTCAGATTTTATTGGAAGCCAATTAATCTACCAATACATTTTTTAGGATGTTGGAGGAAACCACAAACACATGGAGAACATACAAACTCCAAACTGATTCCATCCTGGCCACGACTGCTGCAAAAAACATTACCATTTACTGTGCCACACATCAGAATGACTTTCATATAAGCCAATCTAAAGTCCACTCATCCATACAAATAAAACTTCATCCATTAAGAACAATCAGAAAAGTTTAAAGATACATTCCAATTGGTTGCATGGGACTGCTGTGCTTTAGACTAGTGGTCGCCAACCTTTTCCGGCCCGCAGATCACTAAAACCACTGGCTCCCGATGGCGCATGCGTGGGGAGCCGGGTGTAACTCAAAGGGGGAGAAACCTCCCCCAGAGTGATGTCATTACGACATAACCCCACCAACTCTCCCATCGGAGATTGGAGCCTGAAATGGGAGAGTGGGCGGGTTGTGTCCAGGGACACAGTCCGCCCATTTCCCCGGGCCTAGGAACTGTACTGGGGATGTGGTCCGCGGCTCTGGCTGGTGCGGCCCCCCAGCGGGGTCCTTCTCCTGACCCCGCTCAGGGGTGCACCGGCAAGAGCTGCAGACAACCGAAATTTTCTCACGGACCACCGTTGGCGACCGCTGCTTTAGACCAGCGGTCGCCAACCTTTTGGATGTCACAGACCACTAATTTCATGGACTCTGGACCGCACATACGTGAAGAGCCAGGTGTCACTTAAAGGGGAAGACACTCCATAGTGACGTCATGATGCCAGAACCCACCCACCGCCCTGAGCCTGTGATTTATACAGAAGACATGGTCCGTGGCTCTGGCTGGTGCGCCCCCCCGTGAGATCTTTCTCCTGACCCTGCTGGGGCACACATTGGCCAGAGCCGCGGACCACTAAAATGTTCTCGCAGCTCACCGGTTGGCGACCGTTGCTTTAGACTTCCCTAAACAAACAATCAATACATATTCATAACTTATCATGACTATCACATCCTGACAGCACCACCATCAGGCACTTTTTTCTTTATAAATTATCTATGAAAGCATCTGACCAGATGTCACTAGATTTCTTATCTACTGAATTGATCCTTGTATTAACCTATTGTGTATGCTTCAAACTTTACATTTTGCGGTCCCCTGAGAAAGATAACACAGGCAAAACGCGTTGGGACACAATACTTAACCACTAAGTTGTAAAGTTTTCATACGTCAGGGAATTTATATGTCTAGTACATCAGTCCCATCATATCACCCTTTCAATGTCGATTAGGGGATGGGTCATCTATTTTTCATGATATTTTATGAATATGTATTGATTTTGTGTTATTTGACTATGAATATGACTTACCAAACGATAAATCTTTCATAATTTGCCTACAAACCCCTAAACAAACCTCATGTACAATAATGTATTCAGGTATGCTAAACCTAAATATATATGGTGCAGATTCAATCACAAAATTAGGAATTAGGTTTTTATAATTCCCTTTGTTACAATTTATCTGTTCTTGAGATAAAGCCTAGCCTAGGAACTCACATTGGAAAGGTGGGTGGCACCTGCAGGGGCATAGACAATTGGAGCTATATTCAGACTGGCGGTGACATTGCGGTGTGGGTATAGCTTCTTCACACCCAATACCTGCACCTGTGGATGAGATGCTGAATGTATCGTCTTACCCACAGCTGCCCATAGGGAATTAATGACACAGCAAGCAGTTTAGTATCACCCACTGTAAAATATTCAAACATTGGTGCATAAAGAATTGGAGCAGCTGGAGAATGGCTGAGCAGCTAGAAAGGTGCCAACCACGGGAACTGCTATTTCTGCCATTAGCCTGAACATATCACAAGTCAGGCAAGTCAAACCAATAGTGCCAACTGAATTTGGTTTTCTCTATACTTGTTCCAGGTTGATAACACAGAAATTATTGTTGGCAGATTCAGCCAAACTGCTGCCATTTCCACTGGAGACCAACATTGAGCCCAACTCTGGGCTTAGCTTCCCGTCCCCCAAATCACCACCCCTCCTTTTCCCCTTGCAGACCCCCCTTTAATTTTTGTAAAACTTACCTTTTTCAGATGTCTTCATCAGAATCACATGATGTGTTTAGTTGATTTGGTTTTTGCTTTTACTCCAGCTCAGAGCACTCCTCAGTCCACGCTGATGTTGTAACGGTACATTATAAATGCAGGTTGTGGTGGTGAACCTGCTTAGAGGACAGAGCCATGACCTGCATTCATAATATGTCTTCAGCCTTTAGGGTTCATTGATGATTTGTACCATTCAACCTGAAAGATTGAGGCTAGAAAGAAATACAGGTAGTCCCCGGGTTACATACAAGATAGGGACTGTTGTAGGTTTGTTCTTAAGTTGAATTTGTATGTAAGTCAGAACAGGTACATTATTTTAAAAAATGCATTTAGGACAGATGTTTGTCTCAACATATTATTAGGCAGTGTGGTTCCAGTTACTGTATAAAATCCTGACTGTGAGCCTATCACAAAGAAAGCAAAAAAAAAAAAAAAATATGGCGCCTAGACATTCATTAACTTCTGTGCTTTGATATGCAAAAACAAACAACTGCAGAATTTGTCTTGGTCATCAAAGAGTTACAAGAGGCTACAGAACCAGCTCACCCCTCTAAGATCACCCACAACCTTAGCTGTGTTTAGCAAAAGATTTATTCTGCAAGCATGCAAACCGCCCCCTCCAAGCCTCCGTCCTGCACACAAGAGAGCAGGGTATCTAGGAGTCGCCCGTATGTCGGATGTCCTTAACTCAGGGACTACCTGTATTGCAAAGGACATCTCCTGATTGAAGGTATATACTGCCTAGCAACCCATATCTCAAAGAAAAAAGTAAAACCCCTACAAATATCAATGACACCATTAAAAAAAATCAAAATCACTGACCTAGAACTAGCCTGCAGCAAGTCATAACTTGAGATCTGCATATTTTTTGCAGTTCAGTGATTGAGAAATCAGTAAAGCTTTTGGATCACCATGACAGCCAAGCAACCAGTATTTTAAAGGGAAAAGCTCAGCACTTGCAACCTTCTCTATAAAGATTCTCCCACCTGTACATAGCGCAGTACCGTCTATCACCACCAGGGGGCCTCTTGTGACCAGTAGGAAGCAGTAACTCCAACTCATCCATTGAATGATATGTTTTTTTTCGTTCTTCTTTTTTTTTGGTACGATATTCGCCGAGTCGGACTCCTTCTCTCATCCTCTGCAAATTTTGCACAAGCATGGAATAATGGCATGCACCTGACCCATCCAGGGAGGATTTGTGTGTGCTGATGAGCCAGGGATACAAAGCAACTCTGCAAGTTACCAGGTAAGGCAATGGGGGAAGTTCTTCTGCTCCTCTTCTATGGACAGAAGCCAGTTTTTTGTCTTTCTGGTGGCTCCTGGGGAAGCTGGGGAAACTTCTGGGCTTGCTAAGACCATGCAAAGCACAATGATGATGTGCAAACTGCCTTCAAAACCTCAATCTTCTCCTTCTTGGAGCACCAGGACAAGATAAACTGGCTGATGATGGGTTCCCTGGGCTCAAAGCACTGACTACTGCTGGCATTGTTCACTAACCCCAGTGTTGTCATGCCCTCTACTCCCTGGCATTTCTAGATGCCATACCATGGTTGGGTACCAGAGAAACAGCAACAGATGTAGCAGAGGGAAAAGCTCCAGTGCTCTCAGATGGAATTTAATTCCATGCTACATCTGTGGTGGGTTAATCCCGGTATGTCACTGGTTTTAGTGCCTTCAAGCAGTGGCATGGAAAGGATCATTATTAATAAATAACTTTTTTTGCTTAGGATGCATATTATGGATAAGGTGCCGGGGCTTTTTATAGAAAATTAAGATCTCCAGTTGGTGGTGTCTTGCAGAAGCAAAGGGGTTAACTTCAGTGACACAGATATGGAGTGACTTTGATGAAGCTGACTGCTACTCCAGAAATCTTGCTACCTGGGGGATTGGATGGGATGGAAGTCCCTGAGAACGGTTTAGGAGTCGTTGCAGACTCTTTGTAGCCAACAGACACCCAGGAAAGGAAAGGAGGGGAGTTGAGTCGTTGACAGGTGTCTGCTATAAATTTTTGTTTTTGTCTCACTCATTTGGCTTTTGTAGTTTTGATGGACTGGTGTCCCCGGAAGTCTACTCGGTGTCACAGTGGGGCTGATGCAGCTTTGAGACCAGCGTGAGCACAGAAGATCCGTAGCGGCAGGTGGACCTGCAGACTTCAGAAAGATGGCATCCATTGGAGACTTTGACCCTGTGCACACCAGCGTTCCTGCTACTAAGATTGAGATCACCGTGTCGTGCAGGTAGGTGCCTGTGGGAAGGTGGTCAGAGATAAAAAAAAGATTACCATAAGCTTTGCTAGGTTCTTGATTCAAGGTCTAGATCAGTGTTTCTCCACCTTTTTAACATGGAGGAACCATTGAAATAACTTTCAGGTCTTCAGGGAACCCCTTCTACAATTTCTTTATCCACAGATCACAGTACATTAGCCTGGTGATCAGTGGGAAAAATGCCTCTTACATTGCTGTCCAGTGGGAAGAATGTCACTCTTACAGCCAAAAAGATCATTGGTGCCAAGTAAACTAATCTGAGAGTCACAAATTGCTCAAGAAACCCTCAGCAACCTCTTGATAAACCCTGGTTGAGAAACACTGATCTAGATGGACCCCAGTAATGACTGGATCACAGTCATTTCTGGTGTCAACCTATAGCTTCAACAATATTTCTTATAGCTTTTTTAAGGCTAGTTGACATTTTTGGGTTCTTTTAATGATAGAAATAGCAAAATGTAAAGTTAAGGAACCAATAAGGACCAATCAGAACCAAACTGATACCTTGTTGCTTTGGGTTCTTGCAAGTTGCCTGCAATGGTTGTACTTGCCACTTAGAGGGGCAATCCCTTTTTTCCTTCAAATTCTTTGGACCCTCATTCTGACCCAGTTGGCCCTTTTTTGTATGATGTATAGACTTCTATTTCTATCCTTATATTACACCAAGGTATCCAACCTATATATTATCATATTTGTTATTATTAGGGAGATGGGTGGTGGTTGTGGTGGGGCAGGGGGTTGAATAGGTTTCCTTTGTACTTGTAGTTGTCCCTCTTTTCCACCCTTGGGGACATTCTCTTGCACTGCCTTACCGTACGTTCCAGAATTGTGATTATGAGATATGTGGGACTCTAGCATGGAAAGCTTGCAAACCCCATTACAACTCCACCTATTATTATTCTAGGACATACTGGGATTTGTAGCCAGAAAACTCCACGCTTCATCTAGAATGTCAGATTCCCAATGTTCTGCTTACTAACACAAAGCGTCTTACCATAGTAATCACATCTCAGCTTTAAGTCTGACTCATCTGCTCAAGGACTATTTTTGATTGGTCCCTATGGGGGTGCAATTCACTGTACAGTATCCAATGACAACCATTTGTCAATCACCTCTCACAGTTCTGACCTCATCATAGAGAGCTGATAGGTTGCTGTGGGTCACTACAATTTGTACTCAGCTCTCCGTATGAAGTCACCATGCTCTGGGGTTAACCTTGAAGCCTTGGAGGCAATTGCCGTAACCTATAGCAACCAGATGGGGTTTAGTTTTCCGCAATTAGTACAGTGAAACATTAGTTCTGATTGGTAGGTTTTGCTTGGTCATCGCTTTTGAATTTACTGAAGGGATTGCTATGTGCTGCAGAATTTAACGGCTCCTTCACCCACTTTATATTACATACCGAAGAATCTTTGCACCGGGTCAAGGTTCTGTACAGATGATTGATCAGTGAAAAAAATCCAGTAAAGCATGAAAAGGATTTTGTACTCTTAATATGACATATTTAAACTACTGTTTAATTTGAATGTCCTTGGCAATTGCATTTTACCTCATTATAGGTGGTTGAACCCTGCTGAAACCCACGGGGGTCAGTTTATTGGTGGCCAGTGAAAGGATAGTCCACCTTTCTTAGAGTAGTGGCTAGAATACTACCTTATCAGCAAAATCATTAGAGTTATGCTTTTGCATCTACCAAGTAGGGTTGGCCCCAGAACTATGGTGGTATCATGGAATCATGATCAATCATGGTCAATCAGCCACAGTTTGAGGAACCACTAGCAACCTCTGGAGGATCTGGAGACTGTGCAATTTCCACACTCTTCTTCTAGACTCACCAAAACTACAGAAAACCCTAAAAATGTATTTACTGTTATCCAAAAAAGTCAAATCATTGCACTGCATAGTTAGTTGTGGATCCAAAGGAGATTATATATTTGAAATGAACGGTCATATCAAAACTATGTAATATGAGGGTCTACCATAAAGATTCAATTAACTTAGACCCTCCACTATGTAGTTGTTGGTAGATCTATAGCTCACCATATGTTACAATTTAATTACACAATCTCTGTACTGTATATTCTCCATTAGACATACCAAAATGATGACAACACTATCCATTGATTCGTGCCAAATCACGCAAACTTTTTTCTACATTGCTGTTGGTACATCTAAGGGTACAGTCAAATGGTATAATGTTTAGTGAGGTTGTAGGGCATTGTACAGGGGGATTGTAAAATAAATTATTTAGGGGCCCCCAATATGCTCACAAAGATGTTCTCTTGGGCATGTGGAAACCCTTTGGGACATAAAATTATTGATGATGGGCCAGATCACCAAGGTTCAAATGAGTATCAGTGAAGCAAAGGTTCTAGGTTCACAGAACCCAGTTTGACCTTACCATAATCTGGTGCCAATCACATAGCTGGCAGGGTTACCAACAGCTGGGAGCAAGTTCTTGGGGTGAATAGTGAGAAGGATTCCCATTGACTGGTTGGTCTTCATTAGGAGAAGTTCTGCTTTGGAGGTCACTCTGGTGTGGCCAAGTTCCTTGGTAGATTCCAAACAAATTGCCAAGATGGTGAAGGATCTGTATGTCATATCAATGCAGGTAAAATCTCACAATAATAAGATATCAATATGGCACACTATCTGCAGAAATCACTTGATCTCTTGGAATCCATCAAGTGATGGTAAAGGAAAAATCCCCTGTGCCAGCCAGCAATGCCAATCCCTTAAATTTTATATATTAGGCAATAATATTGTACTGTAAAAATTATAAAATATATAAGATTACTTTATTAATATTTGCACTACACAAAGGATAGATTTTTAAAAATAATGTTTCTTTAAGGTACAGAGCGAGCAGAATTAGTCTGCTCAAATTTCCATGTATGTTTGTGCAAATGGCGAATGGTTAAAGTTTGCCATGATGGGATCGAATGGGAATCTCCACCTTAGAAATGATTTATGTCATCAAGAACCAAAACTTTAATCTGTAAGAGAGTGAAAAAAGTCACCATATCCCCCAAATCTGTGCATATGTAGAGCATCGCAGTTACATTTAAATGTCACTGCTACCCAAAATGTCCTTTATTTCCCCTTAAAGACGGAGATCGAGTTCGGCCAGCTTGTTTGTCCTTAATCACAGCTGATGCTTTGAAAAAAAAATCTTTTGCTAGATCTCTCTTAATTACTTCAGCCGGCTTCAGCGGATTGTTGTACTCGCTCAATTAACAATGGATTCCAATCCAAGATCCAGCGGAGTGGAAAATGACTGTACAGATTGTTACCGGATGGGGTTAATGGGAGGTGTGTGGGGACCACCAAGACGGGAGGTTGGGGGGCCTTTATTAATATTAATAATACCAGCAATCATAATCATGATGGGATGTAGGGGGCTTCTGCCATCATAAAGTGGCGGCAAGCCTGGCAGATCAGGGGTTAAAGGCTTTCCGTTACACGCCGGCCCCCATCGAAAAAACAGCATGAAATGTTCTCTAGGAGCATTGTGATTCGGCAGTGAGGGGGAATAAAGGCAACATATGGACAGAGATTGGAAAAATAACTCAAACTGCGCTCAGCAGAATATGCTGGAGGTCTGCGAGCTGGTGTCCCCGTCTCCAGGGTAGAAAGAGATCTGTGCATGTATTCCACCGTAATACCAGCATTGTGCACACCCCGTGCCTGGGTGGGGGGCCTAGAATTATATCTATCTTTCTATCTTCTATATATAATTTATTTCTCATGTGTTTGTAGCTGACACCTCCACACTCTTCTGTACATATATATATGTATTATACACGGTGTATGTCTCTTCTCCCTGCATGAATCAGATCTTTGTATGTGGCCCCTCGGTGTGGATGGGCTCATGTGAAACGTGTACCTGGTCCCAGGTATCAGACAGCTCATGCATGTGGCTGAATATTCTGCCGTCTCTGCCATGTAAAGGGAACCTGAATTGTCCATCTTTCAGATATAGGAACAACCTTCCTGTAGTAGAAAAGTGTAATTCATGTGAAAGTGGAATGAGCACAACACGGGGCTCTGGGCTGAACGGCTCATTCTGCAGATATCACTAACCCCAGGAAAGTGAATTCCTTCTACACATACACTTCCAGTGTTACTATGTATGGAGGAATGATTGTTATATATAATTTTATAGTACATTTCTGTTTAGATTTTATGTAAAACTCAAAGGGCTCTATTTATTAAATAAAGAATCTGACATTCCTTCAAACATTCTCCGGTGGGAATCAATTACTGTCATTGAAACACATGGTCCTGGAACATTCCCACTAGGGACTGTTTGAGGGATTGTCTGATTCCCTGTTTTAGAGATAGATTTTCTATCTCACATGCTGCAGTTTCTAATGCACACTTTGAGAATCTGACCAATAGGAAAAGTGATTTAAAGGGCCAGTCTAACATACAACTTAACACACATTATGTCCTGTTTTATTGTGCATAGCATTGAGGTTGCTCACTGAGATTCCAATGCATCATAATCTGCAAAAAATAGAACATGACCCTTTTATTCAATGCAACTACCTCTTGGCTATGGTCAGCTACATTGCCACTGTGTAGGGATTGCCATTCAAAATGACCGGCACTACAACGCATTCTACATGCACATGTTCCTGCGACTCAGCAGTATTACTGGGGTAACCAAGGGATTACCTGGTGATCTGGACATACAGATCCTTGTTTGGGTACTTTCTTTTTTTCCCAGTTGTCACCATACTAGAGTTGGGAGCTGACTTATGATTGACTAACAAACAATGGTCCCCCAGAATATTATCATTTCAGGAATTGGCAGATGGTGAGCTGTGCCAGCACAGACATGTGGAGATGGGCATATATAAAGAACATGATGCAGCTGGGAACTGAGCATCGGGGAGCCTCTGTGGTACAGTATGCAGAGGTGCAGCCATCAGAGTGTGCAAACCATTTATATGGAAATGTATCCAGCCATCGTTATGAATTCTTCACTTGTTGCCCACGTCTCATCAATCCTGCTTTTCTTGTTTGTGTTCAGAGAAGCAAAGCGCTGATTGCAGGACGTTTGGGGCAACAATAACAATATGATGCTCAAGGCTTTGTGAAAGAGAGAGACATGGCGGCTGCCTCTGTGGACCTCCTGCTGAAAGTGTCAGGTGCCTGGCTGTCATGCTCATCCATCCACCAGGTTTACAGATCACAGGGCTATGATCGCTTCCACACAGCAAGTACACACAGTGCCATATTGTTCTATGGAGTAGGAAGGATGAGTGAGGGGCATCCTGCTGCTCTCTCCTTCATAGGAGTGCTCAGCAGTTGCTCCTTATCAGTCATTCATCAACTTACAGTAATGTCTGGGGACTTCTCTTTACAAGCACGACCGATCATCTCGTGTGACAACATTCTGATATGTGTGCAAAGCTGAAGACTTTCTTAGTCATGAAGTTCATTTTTTAGGTATCAGTTCTTATAAACCCCAAGGCTTCATTCACAAAATAATATGCATGCCCATTGTTCCCCCCTTCTCCCCATTTTACCTTTCACAGCATTAGGGTGGCCTATTCAGCAATCCAAAAACGGGACACACACCATTTTTAAAAAGCACACATTGGTTACCAAAATATGGATTGTGGTGCTATTTAAAATGCAAGGGAATACATTGCACCGCCGCATGTGATGCCTGATGCTGGTAATGCACATATGAATGCGTTGCAGCAATGCAAATAAATAATTGAGCCCAAGCAAAAAAAATTAACAACCTTTTGATTTATCAACTTGGACCCTGCACCCATATTTCTATTTCTAATATTTTATTTGTACAATAAACATTTTTACATTCCCAATCTCATTTTGCACATGTACAGGATTGGGTGGCAGGGAATTCCACACAAGCAAATAACCCCTCATCACAGCTGTTTCTACACATGTATGAGATTGAATGGTGGATTGCGTGTGTGGGGTGCCTCTGATGATTTGGTGCCTGATCACACACATGTACAAGACGGAAATCTTGCACCGGTACATTTGTATGCAGGGAATTCCATGGATGAGATTGACAGATTCATCAATTCTGCACATTGCATACCAGGATACTGCAGACATGAATGATTTAATATTAAAAGGTAATTAAAATGATTATTAAAGAAAGGAGGGGGAGGTTGCAGGGGATAATGTTATAGATGGCTGTAAATATACAGTACTTTGTCATATAAGGTATTTGGTGCACCTGGTAATCCCACCAAAACATCAGATCCATCCCGTGCCCTCTGCACACTTCCTGTGTTATCTCAATGAAAAAAAATACCCTCAAGCCCCATTTCTTATTTTTTTATATTCTTCATCTCCATGTTGTAGAGAATAGGAAGATGCGGGGGTTTCTTGCATTTCGTAGTTCCTCCCTAAACCCCTCTGCTAATTGAGTTTTTAAAGAAAATCTTTCTGTATTCTTTGCTTTTTATTTATTATACTGTGATGTCATTGTTTGGCACATGTGCAATCCTACACATGGGCAAGACAAGATCAGGGATGAAAGTATGTTTATTTGTGATCCTCTGTGCATCATGGCTGACATGGTGTTGTTTTAGCTTTCTGAAAGTATCACAGATTGAAGAAGAACCCCCCAGCAAGCACTGGGCTGGTATTTCAGTAGGAGTATTAAATATATTAAAATTTCTGATGGATGGATGTCAGACTGGAGTGGGCATTCCTAGGCGATCTACATTTGCATGCACCACCATAGGCATGCGTGCAAGAGTTCAATCAGTCCCCTGTGGCTGCCGGGATTGCCAACACATCCTGGCATCCTACACTGAGCTGTGCATGCTCGGCATCACACAAACATGCCCACTGCACCTCAGTAATATGGATGGGCCCTTACACTTCACTGGCACTCATCTATCTGATGCCAGCCCCACTGTAATTACTCAGGGCGGTCAGCAGAGGATGTGAAGTGGCTTCACGTTGGCACTCAGATGGCGCAGAATATTTTGGCGTCTCTCTCACTCTTATGTCAGTCAGTACGAAGGGTGATATTTAATTCCAGAATTATTTTTCACAATATGAAGCCTGAGATTGATTGCCCCGAAATTCATCTCCCATCATCGGAATATCTTCACACATGGCCGAACGTGACCTTTTCTAAATAATCATCTGTCATTTCCCAGCAAACACATACTATGGGTGACGGTCCGGTGCCAGCGTTATATTAGCTGTGCTGTCATTTGCAGTACTTATTATATTCAGCTGACTGGTTGGGTTCTCATAAGGAAGAGCTCACCAGGCGGAATACATACAATACAATCTGATTGTATAGCTTTAAATTGAATGTTCCTGATTGGATAGAAATGGAAGAGGTTTTTGGGAAGGAGACCATATTTTGTACGTAACAAGCAAATTCATAAAATGTGTGGTTGGGGTAGCCATAGACTTTGTGATTTCAGCCAGAGGTCTAACGCTACATATTAGAGGGATGAATAGTTGTGCTTGTCTCGGGCAAAAATCTGAAATGTACTGTGGTCCCCCAATGCTATGGTGGATCGACGGGTGGCCTATTGAAAACAACCCCTGTGATCTCTTTTGGAGGTGAGAACAATGGGGTGCTGCGAGCTCATCCTCCCCCTTCCCCTCTCCATAGAACAGAATGGTGCCCTTTGTAGTGCCCAATGAATTATCTGTCACTGAAAACAATCATCTGACACCCGTATGAGGCTCTAAATGCTAACTAAAGATTTTGCAAGAATGTTGGAAATGTTCCTTCAAGTGACCTCAGTTTTTTTTACAGAGTAAAGAGTCAAAATACCGTCCATTGGGCACAGAGTAATGGGTTGGTGTCCCAGAAAAACTGAAGCTGGGCAGTTATTTCCATGCCAGTCTGTCACCAGGCTGGGGCCTACAGTGGGACACACACTTCTAAAATTTCATGATGGTTAGGATACATAAAAAAAATGCAATGTAACCTATTTGGGATACATACACATCAATGCATTCCTATACTGAAGGTGCCCTTCCAATAGTGCCAAGGTCTCTGATACCATGATGTTAGATGTGGCAGGATATAGGGGCAAAATGGGCACCTATGTTTGTAGGAAAGACATTATTCAGGTACTTAGGGACTTCATGAGTAAGGTTTATTGAAGGTAGGTAGCACCATCTCAGGGTGCCTGTTATATACATAGAGAAACAATGATCAGTGCCAGAGGCTGAATGATCCAGGAAGAATCATGGAAGCCGGGCATACAGATTAGAAATTAAAGGGTGAATTAGAAGTCCGCACATACATGTTTGTCCAAGATCTTTTGTGAAAGTCCTGAATTGACAGGATCAACATGACCAGCATTTTTGGAAGAAACAGCCTTCATATTTGTTTTGTGTGTGGGTTTCTTTTAAACATTTTTTCTCATCATCAAAATGCCAGCCGCAGGCTACTGTGAGTTCCTAATCTGTGACGGACAGCCAGTGCCCATATGCTTGGCACACTTAATTACTAGGCAGGAATCTAACTTCCCAAGATGCCCTGCAGGCATGATAATGACATGGAGACCATTACTGGCAGGATAAAGCTGCCTATAGCAAGCGTTTCTCATCCGATGACTGCACTAGGAAACGTTCAGATGCCGGAAAGCCTTGGCTGGTGCCAGGCCTGCCCAGGGGAAGAATTCATCGACTGGGCATAGGTTTTCATATTGTAAAAGAGGGCACCTACACTGCTTCCCCCTTCCCTGATAGGCACATGCGTACAAATTCCCCTGTTGCATGTTTGTACAATCATCATATTTAAAATGAATTGCAGAAAAAGCAATTAATTATTTTATAGTCAATTTATTATTTTATAATATGAATATTATTTTATAGGGAGGTCAGGACTGCAGGAATGCTATGCATTAGGATGGCAAAGTGTAAATGACAATGGGGGAGTGTGCAGACAACACTGACAACATGTCAACAGGATTTAGATCCAGTGTTTATTTAGTGTTGTCACCTGCTAACCAAAAGATGATCATTGTGGCAATGCCAACAGGTATTTCTACATAAAAAAAGCTTGAAGCTTACACTGAGTATTGGGTGGAAGTATTTCAAGAATGATCAGTTTTTAAAAAAAAAAAAACTAGCTAAATAAGGCTAGGTATCCTCCAGTTGCCCCATGTGACATCATTCAGACATGGTGATTGGCACTTCAACCTGTCGCTCAGTAACTGGATTGTATTTGTTTTATATTTATGTATACATTTATATAGCACCAACATCATCTGCAGCGCATTGCATAGTCCATACCCATGGCTTGCAAAGGAGCTCACAATCTAATGTCCCTACCAGAGCCATATGGTTGGTTTGGGAGGGAAACCAGTTGAACCACCAATATGTTTTTGGGAATTACCATATGTAAGTAACATAACAACCCCCAAACCCACCCCCATGAATAAATAACCGAATAAAAGGGGTATGGGGGTAACAGAGAACTGCAAATCAGCCCCCCACCCCTGTACACTTATCTATGGAGTCTGAACCCCTCCCACCATATACAAAGCTGTTTAGCCAATAGATCCAGCAGTCAGGGCATTCTATCCCGGTGGCATCCAGGCCCCCACTGCGTGCACCACTGTCACCATCTGTCCATGCAATGCTTTGTGGAATGAGGTCGGACGTCTCATCGTCACCACCATCCTCCGCTCCTAATAACTGCTGACAAATAGCAGATCAGAACATGTTACTGTCATCCCATCTCCATAAACAGTCAGCTCTGCGCTGCAGGAGTCCCATTACTAGGAGATAATTACCCTACATGGCTCCCTATTATCCAACGGGGGGGATTTATGTGACTGGGGTGGGGGGTTTTGCATTTTTTCTATGCGATTGTTAGGACATCAATCATCCCTGGACCGTAAATGCAGCGATAATTCTATTTATGACGCCCTTACGCTGTCCGTTGGTGCCACTTCTTTGTTGTCCATGGGACTGGATACAGCAGGAGGGCTGCAAAACATAAAATTAACAGTGATTAGGATAAGCAAGAGAAGGAGAGTGCAGAGTGACAGAGATCAGATTATCATTGTGCTATGTCTTCTTTCAATGTCCAATCATTAGGTGGGACTGGTGAATGTATTGAACTGTAGCAGAGAAATATCAGGTGTGCACACCATTGACACAGGGCTTTGCTGTGTAAAGCTTAGAACTGGATAGATCAAAATACAAATGCTTTGGCTTGTATTTTATTTGTTGGCCTTTTGCTTGGAGTTTAGCTCCAGCATATAAGCTGTCCTTGCTGACCTTCTTCTGAAAATGCTAGTTGCTTGGCACTCCTTGCTCTGTAATTCTTTCTAAATTACTGACCTGGAACAAGTATGGAGAATGGGAAAGCCAAAGGTTTATCGAAAATCGACTTATAAATTTCCTGGACCTAAAGTGCCCACTGTCACTATTGTGGGTTGCCAACATGCATGTAATACACCTTGGTGCAATATGGAAGCATTTATTCTATATGGCACCCCAACACACCTTGCATTGCTGCACAGTACCATGCTACCATGCATTGCCATACCTTACCATGCAAAAAAATAAAAATGGTACATGCAATAAATATGACGTTATTGGCACCTTTTTTTCACACTGAAAGCTGCAAAAAATTACTTAGTAATCATCATTTTTTTTATATTGGTGCAGTGCTACCACCCACCAGAAGAGGGAGGCCTTCTAAATAAACTGAAGTGTAAGCTCTTGTTCCTGCAATAGGTTTGTGGTCTGTTTTGCATGAGAGTGCGCAATACATTCACAGAACACTGCCCACAAATGTAGCATACGCAGTGTTTTTCATTCAATGCACGTCATTGCCTTGTTGCATGTTGCACAGCGGCGGTGACAATGAACGGCAACCCAGTGCACCAATGCATGCTCTGGGCGAGCAGGGGGGTCTAAAAAATGCAGAGTTATCTTTATGCTGATGAAACATAAAAAAAATAATAATTAAAGTCAGACCAAGAATAAAAATGAAATATGTTGCAGGTTAGCAGTTCCTGTGGGCGAAGGTTGACCCAACAACAAAGTCATTAGCCAGCGTTCGTTTGGATGTTGCTGCCATTTTCCATTTTGGTTTGTGCATTCCAACTAAAGGACGACACACAACAAGCTGACAACGGTGCTGCTGATTGGGAGGCAGTGGACTAACGTTGTCAGCCTGGAACGGGAAGTGCTGTTACCAGCAGGATCTCCAGGTAAGAAACTTTGCAATGGATCAAAAATAAAACGATTTGCTTATTGCGGAACTTTCATTAAAATAAAAAAAATACCGCTTACCTTTACTTCCACAAAGCCCCCCTCCACACCTGGTCTCCATTCTATCCCGTAACATCATAAATTCTTCCTTTGCTCCGGCGCCATCATCTTCTGTCTTCTTCCTTCTTCTTCCTACATCACCTGATCTTGGATGTACATTTTGCCCTATATAAGAGAGTTATCTACCCTTTTATATAAAGTAAACATTTTGGTGATAGGTTCGCTTTAAGAAAACTGTAAGCCAAGATTCCAAACATAGATTTGGTGTTTGCATACAATTTTTACACCCAATGCTCGTGCACCAAATGCCAAATTTAGGAGAAGATCTTTATAAACAAATCCTAAAATTGGGACACCAATCCATTTCTTCCCTTGGCAGATATATCTACCCCTAAGAATATAACAGATGGGGCAACATGCAGAGTTCAGGCACAAGTCAGGTGGCGGAGTCATGACAATCATGCATATGGAAAGTGGTGCCATGCTCTGCACCAGAGCCAAGATTAATCATCAGCACACAATGAGATTTTACAGACATGGGGGGGCGTTATTATGATAATCCTTTGTTTTTCTGAGGTGTCCCCATTTCATTTTTGAATTACCATTGACGTTCCCAATCCTGTGGATAACGGAGCCGAGGAAGATTGTCTGCGCTTGTTGCACTGGTAACCACAACGTACACTCCGCCGTGTGATCCCACGGGCCATGTTATATTAATGAAAGCTGCGAGATTTTAGCATTGCATTAAACTCTCCTCCACAATTTATTTCATATTCTCCATTTAAAATTCCCCCCGGCCCAGGCTTGAAGTAGTGTAGTGTAATAAGGGTAATATAACGGTTATTAGTCATTCCAAGCCAGGCTGCGGTATGGGCCTACTCAGGAGCTGGGGGAAGCCTGTAATAAACCTGGGGGTCAGTGCAATTTAGTTTCCCCAGGGGGTCAGAGATGTTTTCACATTGTGGGACTGTGAAGTGAAACACGAACATGCATTACTATACACTTCAGTTAAATAATATTTACAGGTCTTGTCCCTCCGCCAGCCTGTGATTGGACAGTGAAAAAAGAGGTAGAACCCCAATGAGCTTATTTTTCTGTCTCTCTGTCCAATCAGCAAGTCTCTTGTACTACGGCCCTGCTGATTGGATTCTTATGTTGCCTCTCTTTCCTAGTCCAAGCTCTGCTGCACAGAGCCTGCCAACCTCTCATACCAGGTCACATTCAGGTACACTATTTGCATTGTTTTTTTACCTATATGGGTCTATTAATAAATGCTTTCACCCAACTTTTACCACTGGATTCAATTGGAAAATGTCTGAAACATGGGTAAAAATTATTCACACATTTCTATATTAAATGCAATATAAATTTTTTTTTGGTAAATTGGGTGAATATTGGGTGAAACCATTTTATAAAAATACCCCTAAGAGAGATGGTGCTATTATTCATCATTATTTTACAATATAATTGTAGCATATACAAAATGATTGTAAATGAAAAAATAAAAATACTTAAAACAAGATGACATTGCAGGGGATGTCTGTATTTAACTGCAAGCTCTGTGCTAGCTTTAGGGAAATGTAAGTGAGAAGTTCTATACAATGCGTACAGTAGCCATGGCTAGAAGGAAAATGAATTTTGATTCCTCTTTGGTCAGGGTTACAAAATCTCATCTGACCCTGAATACCCAGGAAAGGTCATTTGTAACAATATGTAAATGCCTTGTGAAGCAATGATATAAGTTATGGCATTTCCAGCGTTTTCCTCCAATCAATGCGTGTTGCGGTGATTGCCTGTCTAATATCAGTGCGGCTCGATAAAGGATTCCTTGTTTAGCTCTCGGTTCAGCGGTCTCTGGGGGAATTCCGCTATGGAATCACACGTTTTCCACATAGCAATAACATTAATTAATTCTCATGTATACGACTGCAGGCGGGCTGGGAAAACGCACACTGAACCACGCTGGCGGAAAAGCCGAGAACAAAATGCCAAGCGAAGGATCTTCCTGGGATTCTTTATTCCATTAATAAGTCATGGAGGCTTCGCAATCCTTGGAACCTGACAATGGTAATCTTACTCATCCCTGGAGGTGGCAGGTGAATTACTGGTGCCGTTCACACATTCTGGACTATAGTGATAGATTCACCTGAGGTGTATCCATTGGTGGGTGAAACCAGCATCTAACAGAGGGTAGCTGGCCAGGGCAAGGGGGGTAAAAATGAGCAAGGCACTAAGCTGGGGTGATACTAGATGTAAGAATAATTTAGAGATGTAAAACCCTGTGCTATAGGGAACATGTGTAGAGGGTCACAAATACAGACAATGGGGTAAGAGAATAAGGAAGGCTCTACATAGAACAGTACCTGCTGGGCATTAGGAATGATGTACCTGGTCGCACATAATGGGCATTGGGAATGATGTACCCCTATTTAATGTACAGCGCTGCGTAATATGTTGGCGCTATATAAATCCTGTTTATTAATAATAATAATAATAATAAAACTAATATTAATAATAATAATAATAATGTACCTGGCTGCACGTATTGGGATTGATGCACATGGCTGCACATGATAGGCAATGGAAATATGCGTAGCAGGCTGCACATGCTGTGCATTGGGATAGATGTAGCAGGCTCCATATTCTGGGTATGGTGATTGATGTTCCTGGGTGTACATGATAGTTTTTGGGATTGATGTACATTACTGCACATGCTGGGCGTTGGGATTTACATACCTGGCTTTCTGATGAGTTTGACCTATCTGGCTGCACATGCTAAGCGTTAGGAGTCATGTATCTGGTTGTACATACCGGGTGTTGGGTTTTATATGTCAGGCTGCACTTTCTGTGAGTTAAGATAGACGTACCAGGCTGCATGTGTTGGGCATTGGAATTAGTGTAACTCCCTGCACATAATGGGCGTTGGGATTCTTTCCCAAACCAGGCTGCACATGCTGGGCATTTGGATTGATGGACGTGGCTGCAAATGCTTGGCATTGCTAAAATTATACCTGGCTGCAAATCTTTGTGGGGGGTACCACTTCAGCTCATTTTCAAGGCCACAGGTATGACCTTGGCTGTAATAACAGCCGTAACATTGCGAAAGTCTAGTGCTGTGGCTGTCATGTCAACCGCTCAACTTTTCTTTGACTCATATATCTATGACCAAAAAAAGTATCCAAATTGTGTCAACTAGGTACGTGCTTGTTGTCTGTCCATACACAGGTTATTTTTTTCTCCATTAAAGGAGTTCATTGCATTGTTTCTTGGAATTGATCATCAATCGATTGAGAACTTCTAATTTGATCCACCAAAAGTTTTAGTAATTTTGTAGAATCAAAAGAACCTCAGTTGGTCAGGTTGGAAAATTACTGGTAATGGTAGACGTATCCAAATGGGCTTCCTTTTGCCTATTGGTATTCTTGTTAGGGGTTAGAGGTTAGTTCAATGGCTTTCATGTCAATCATTGAGCATTTTTCCTTGAGATCCTATGCGGATAAGAAGTTGAGGCTCCTCTAAGCACATATATGTTTGGAGTACACATGCTGGGCACGCATGCTTAAGTCACATAATACAGATACAAAGCATCAAGGGATCCCCTGGTTATAGCGGACAGGTTCATCTATACTGATTCCAGTAACCTCACCCAATTTCTAGTTTATTATCTAAAGTTGGGCTAAATTCTAATCCATAATTCAGTATTTAATCTAATTCTGTGTTTAATAAAATAAATAATATGTATAACTGAATCAGTGTTTCTCTTTTTACTTTTCAATCAAGTTCTGAACTGGCAGAAGGACCTCCTTAACCCCTCAGATGTATTCCACTTGTAACAATTTGGCAATGTTAGGATCACCATGCACTCCTGGTTCCATGCCCCTTGCTACTAAGATATCATTCCATCACTGACCAAATTCTGCAGAATGTTACTGACCCACAATGGCTCGCTCTCCTGAAAGTTATGCATGGAACTCAATATGTGGCTCCTCTGTTGTAGTGATCCCGTGGCTGGCTTGTGTGACAAGGCCATATGGGTACAGGTATTTGGATTTATTCTGTTGGAACGCCCTTGAAATGCAATGCTGCATTTGTCAGTTGTATTTCACATGTCCCACAATGACGTGTTTCTTTCTATAAATGTGTAAAAGTGGCTCATGAATTATTTAACCCATCGATTGGAATATCATCTGCTGCTGGTTGCCTGTCAGATGTAATCAGTGTTTATTCTGGGTCTTCCCGGTGAGGCTTACCCACCTTCACCTGCTGTGTCAAGAGAAACGCGCTTTGTAGTACGGCAATAGGCATAACCATAGAGTGCCGGCCGCTCGCTTATATAGAAGATTTCACACTCGTTCCTGGTCCATCATTTAGATATTTTAAACTAAGACCGCAAAACATTGCAAGCAGGTAGGATCAGTATTACAGAAAGAACAGGCAATGCCGAGATAAAACAAGCAAAAAATCTCAGCATACCTAGGTGATGGGAATGAGTAACGTAATTCCAGAAGTCACGGCATTCCAGCCTGGCCAATCAAGATGGCTGAAGACCTGAACCCAGAAGAAGACTGGGTGAAGCCGTTGGCAGTAGTGATAGAGCAAGAAGAGATGAGTTTAGTTTAGTTCTGCTTTAAGCAAGTGTTTTTCTGTTCAATACAGGACCATGATTTACATAGCGCTATGGCTTGTTGGAAGCAGCGGATTTCACTAAATTATATAAATGGAATTGGCATGGAGGCCATACTGCTGATTTTTTTTTCCAATAATCCCATATTAAACTTTTTGGTTATAAGTTTTAGCCCACAATCTGTCCCCAGCAAAATATAACCCTTGCTCGTGTACCTCCTGCCTTCTTTCTGTTGATGTGCTTCAGCCTTTGCCCAAGTATTGAGCTTTTAACCGGGAGTGTTGCTTGCCTGTCCCGTTGCATGGTATTGTCCTGACCCTTATGCCCTTGCTGTGGTTGCCAACCAGTGGTCCGTGAGAAAATTTTAGTGGTCACCAGAAACATTTGGACATTATTTGCAATTTTTATGTTTTAATAATAATAAAACAAAAATAATATTCCAATAAATTCTCATATTCTGCATGACAATTTTCACCTTTATATTGCACTAAATTCACGAACTGTACTAGAGATGGAGAAACAAGGGAGACGCAGCGTGACGTCAGTGGAGTCTTATGTTGTTTGAGGCAATCGTTACCGAGCCGTACGCTTCAGTATTGTTTCCACCATTACAACAGTCACCCGAATACCAAATACCGATTCTCACCCCATTGCTTTATTTTATTTATTTCTCGGATGCTCTTTTAGTATGACCTTACCTGTGTATTTTCTTTACCTGGTATATTTATTGGCATCAAACAGTTTGACTTTGATAACTATCATTTCTTGTTTGCTCTTAGATTCTAATGAAATAAACCCATAATGAGTGAGAAAAAGCAAACAAATATTTTACATTTTTTTTAGTAATACCAAAGCTAATGCAACTAATGATAATAGTAACAATAGTAATACTTCACTTAACCGTGAGCTGATCAATGAATCAGAGCCTCCACAGTCCTTGTCAGGCACCATTAGGAAGATCATTATTTTACAAATATATTTATCATCATAAAAAATTCATATTAATGGTCCCCAGGATTTAAAATTCTGAATTCAGTGGTCCGTGAGGTCCGAAAGGTTGGCAACCTCTGCTATAGGGTAAAGGTAAAACCCCTGCACGTGGTGGGGGACACCGGCATTCTCCTGTTACAGAAGTGTAGAATGCTGGAAATCTTGATGAAGAAGGCTATAGTGCTTTACAGGAAGGAAGGCAGGAAACATGGAATGCCGGAGAAGTGAACAATACCTTTTAATCATAGGGAAATGCTTTGGGAATTTTTTTCCAGTGTCAATTTAAGCGTTTAAATCTGTCAGCAGGAAAGTAGATGTTCTCTTATCAAGGAATCCTGAATTTACCTCGACCATGAAATACGTCATTGACTGTCACCTTCCCTTGATCTCCCTCCTATTATCACACCATACAGGAAGTGTTGTTGTCACACTTCGGTAATAAGGCTCCACGCTGCATCCCAAAGCATCTTCCACAAATTAATTGCCTTCATGTGTTTTTGGTGCAATTCTTTTTCTCTGAATGAAAGCTGATGGATCTGCAGCAGAAAAGTTCCATTCATTCCCATGTCATCTGTTTGTAAAATTGGAAGGAATTGTTTTATCTAGATGCGGCAAACTGCTGCTGTGTCTCCAGGAGCAGCAAACTGCCCGCAGGTCAATGTGTTTGCATGCATTGCCTTTGCGTTTGTGATGGTGGTACTTCCTCCAAAGGATGAAAAGCAATCACATGGCCGGGAACCATGCTGCAACCCACTGCAAATATAATGCAGAAGCCAACATTTGCAAAGTGGTTTCCAAACACTCCCATACCATTGAATGGGCATGGATGAGCATGCCGTACAATGCTGCAGTTTAGTCTGCAAGGAGTCATAGTGTAGTATAACACTCTTGGAGGTTATTTTGTGCATTTTCGTAAAGGTCATTACAGCAGACTAAAAAGGAACAGCTAAGGAAAAACAAGGAGCATGTACTTTGGTCCAAAAAGAAAGACATTCATTCCAAATAAGAGACAATTGGACATAACAATGGGGTCATTGGCAAGAAGCCACCACCCCATGCCTCTTATTGACATTGATAAGGATTGCAGTAGGCCAAGAGAAGTGGTTCCATCTGCATTGTCTGTACAGAGATAAGCTTACAGTGTGCTGCATTACCTTGCACTGTCCAGTCACAGGGTCGGAGTAGGAACAAGACCTAAACTGCTGTATAACAGCAATGAAGTCTTGGATCTTCCTTCCTTGGAAGAGTGGCAGAGCTGTGTAAACCCTTGAACCGAAGGAAGAGAAATACAAATCCTTTGGCAGGTAGGGCAACTCTTATATATTTATTTAATCTGTTTAATTAGCTGCTTGAGCCAAGTCCAACGTTAACTTTTCACCCCATGATAAAAGTAAAGTTGCCCTTTAATCTTTTACATTTAATCCCCTAAAACCCAACTGTAACCCTAACATTAAGGTCATAATACAAACAAAAAAATAAACATAAAGCAAACTCCCAGGCAAAGAGCCTAGGGAATTATTACATTTTTATCCATCTAGTACTTCAACACATTCCAAAAGTACTGAACGCAAACACCACCATGCCAAGCCAACCTGCAACATGGTGCTGCCACTGAAATTTAGGAGGCCCGTTGAAATTAGTGAATCGGCTTTTACCCATGATCCCTGCATTTTGGGTAAAGGTGGAGTGAATCATTAATGAAAACATCCATAAATAGATCCCTAGGTGTGCCATGGGTATGGGACCCTGTTATAAGCCTATGAAGGACAGGAGAGACACTTCACAGCTTATCTTCACTTTATATTCCCACCCGTTATAACATTTGCATCCTCCAATCTCTGCCTAAGTCAATATTAGACACTTTTCTTATTTAATTTGCTCGGGAAGCCTTTTGAATTTAATTTGTGTGCTTATTAGCGGAGGATTGGAAGGAGCCTTGTCTGATAATCATGTCTATAGGCAGGCTAATGCTATTTTTAAAACCAATTTTGCATTTGTATGAGAAAAGCATAAAGTAGGAATTAGCGGGATCATTTTAGCCACCATTAATATAAAAATGTTGCTAATATATTTATTTTAAATTGTTTTTTTTTGCCACATAACACTTCAAGTTAGATAAAGATGTTGAATTTATGTCTGAGGACCACAGCAATGTGCTATATGCAGTAACCCAAGCTGGCACTCCCTACAAGTGCTACCCCAACCCTAATTTGCAATGCAACCTTTAACCTTACCTGGCACTCCCTACACATGGTACCCTGACTGCAGCTTACCCTAGGAGACAGGATGGCCCCCATACTAAGAGGGTGTGCATTCTAATCAGTTTGGGGAGCAAAACCTTGACCCTTGGGTAAGCTGTGGTTGGAGTAGAGCTCACAAGTTTTTATGTTTGCCATGCAACACACTTCAAGTTTGATGAAGATGTTCAGTTTATGTTTAGAGAAGAATCACAGAAATGTCCGGTGTTTAGGTGTACTAGACGCATTAAACCAAGCTGGCACTCCCTGCAAGTGCTACTCCAACCCTAGCTTGTGTGCAGTCATTTTCCCAGCCGGCTCCCGTTTTGCTTCCCAGATCACAGCTTACTCCTGGAGCAAGAGTGTACCCCCTTTATGTATGAGAGATTGGGGGGCAAGAGCTTGCCCCTTGGGTAAGCTGTGGTTGGTGGAGCTTACAAGTTTTTTTGCCACATAACATTCTTCAAGTCAGAGGAAGATATTGCTTTTATCCTGAACCACAGCAATGTGTGCTAAGTGCAGTAACCTAAGCTGGCATTCCCTGTAAGAACCCCCCCAACAAAGTTTGCATGCAACCGCTTACCTGCGCTAATTAATTGGATCAGTGTTTGGAATAAGGGAGGCATTCTAAACTCTCATTTAAACCCCATGGCAGGTAAATAAAATGAGCAGGATAGGTTATACTGTATGTACAGCTTAAAGGGTCAGTGAGATTTTCCCAAACGGCACAAAAAAACTACACTTGAGAACAATAATTTTACACATTGTGGGTGTCTAGGGTTAAAGGGCCAGGCCACCCACTTATATTTTTAACGGACCATTTATATCTATAAATTAGCATTTTAACATGTGTTGATGCACTTTTCCAAATGTAGAAACCAAAAAATCAAAAGTGGACAAGAGCAGAATCAGAATCAGAGGGAAATACATTTTACTGCAGGAATGTCCAAGATATTTTAAAAAGAGAAGAATATTTAGACCACCACAGCCCACCTATAGATGAATAATTCAGGGTGCCTCGGCTCTTTCTCCTTATTCCACCAAGCCACGATCACGGATTCTCCATGGACTTTAGCTGGCTTTCATAAGTCATATGAGTACGTCTCTTGATCTCAGACTTCAGAGGAACAAGGCCCGGCTTCTATAGGATTTAATTTTGTCTGCATAAAAGGAACAGCACACAAAAAGGCAGCTTATAAAGAGCTAGCTGTGAAGCTGAGAGTTTTTGTCTGCCTGGAATAGATGTTGGAACTTGGAGAATTGCAATGTCCTTGTGAAGGAACAGGCAGGACAGCAGGAGCTGGAGTTATTCTGAACATTATGCAATTCCCTCAGATACCGAGACTCGTTGACGTTTCAGGATGAGCATCAAGTTCTTTCATTACTTTTACAAAGTCAATAGAATGTCCTTTAGAGGTTAGAAGAGACGTGAGGGGACTATAGCTACAAATCTTTTAAGCTGAACTCCAGCCTTCACTTCAGTCTTGTACACTTGTACCGGATCCTCTCTTGTACTGAAATTGCTTAATCTGATTTCCCTGTATAATAAAAGCTTCTCAGAGTGTGCATTAGAAGCTGCAGGAAATCATTGAGCATGGGAATTATCACAGATTCCTATTTGCAGGAAGCTATATACAGAATCCTACCCCCATATGCCAGCATTGCAAGGAGAAACATTTCATTAGGTTTCAAAAAGGTATGTATCTAAAAAACAAAAGAATGTATGTAATCATTTTATTAGTATGTTTAGGAGGAAAGAGAGGAAGAACCAGAAAAAGCAAATAAAGGTTCAACTTTGAGAAATACATATCCAAAACATGGGCTGTAGCTCAAATTTGCTCTCAATTCTCTATTCAGTTCCATGGAGAATCCACTAGGGGTCCACTGGCCCTAAGCCCCACTCCACCCCACCATTCAGTTGTCTATTGGCAAAGCATCCACTAATTTGGCAAAGGGTAGGACTTGGTCCCAGCAGGGGGGCTGGGGTAATCCTAACTTTACTGCCTGGCACAAGGATAAACGGTTCAGTGGCAAAATTGTCATATCTGGCAGCTGGGACAAACTTTTTTTTTAACAACCCCCATATATCAAAAGTAATAATGATGAAATAAACATCATGCCTTGTGAGGGTGGGAGCAGAACTGAGCAGGTAGAGGGTCGACATGATTGGAAATTTGTGGCACAAATACTGAAGTCTATTGTGTAAGAGGTTATCAATGCTTTCCCCTGTATAGTTGCCAATGCCAAGCATTGTGGTCAGTATTAGGCTTTTAGGTTGTATTGAAAAATCCACCCCCAGCATTGGTGATCAGTGGCAGGCATAGGCTACATACACATGTAAGACTTTTTTTCCTTGAAAATGATCTTTCACCATCCCTTCCAACAACAAAAGACTGAACAATGAATGAACGAGTCCTTTACATACAGCGCCATTCTGATCTATGGAGAGGGGGAGTACAACAAAGCGTCGTTCATAGATCCACCAGGACACACGTCAGATTCTTGTCTGATACTAGCCTTAAGGTGATAATCGGGTGAGAATCATCTGACGGGTGTACGTAGCCTTAGGCTTAATAAAAAATCTCCCACTTTGGTATTCTGTGGATACTGATCTGACCATACACTCCCACGCTGCTGCCTCTCTGTTGGTTGGGACTGTATTTCTACTGCGGAGAAGAAATCGCTCTTCCTGACAATTCTGGCTTTATTCAGTGCAGAGTGCTGAAATGTAGAGAGCACTCAACACACCTCGGTGCCACTTTACATGTTGCTCCATCAAAGTGCCCCTAATTGGTGGTACCTGGTGCCCAGCCACCCCCAGAGTGTCACTGGCTCACAATACAGATGCCACAAGTTGTTTGCACTTTACCAGTAACATTAATTTGAACATTTTTACAAAAAGCCAAAACATAATAGATGGAAAGGTTTTCTCATGCACTGAATCCTGTTCTATAGTGTTGCATTCAGTCCTGAAACTCTGGTTGTTCTAGTTTGCATATCCAACAAAGCAAACATAGGAAGGTCACAGCTCACACCTATGATCGTGGCCAATATTACTTTCCCCAGGCTTCAATCTTTAAATTTCACATATATTTCTATTCTACGCATGTCTTGGTTGATCCAGTTTAGCAGTGAATCTGCTCAAGGTGCATGTAAATGATACACATACACACTCCTTTTCACACACATGCTTTCATTCTTTTTCCCATGTCTTTCTGTGAAGTAATAAGGTTCGAGTTTGCCACTATGATAAGTTCAAAGGGTAGACATTGTTTGGTTGCTATCTTCTTGAGATTTCTGTTATTGCCTGCAAAGAATCTCATGTATCCAGGTCATGGTATATCTAGTGGTAGATGCTCACATTCAGCTGGGCTTGTCCTGTAATGTTGAGGATGTTTTGTTATGTATCCAAGTGATTTTTTTAATTTTATATTAAAGTTTATTCTACTTCTATTTAGCCATCACTGGTTCCCCTTTTCCTAATCTTTTCCCTCCTTTCCTATAGAAGTCAAATGTGCTTCCCCATGCAATGCATGCAGATCATGGCTGGTGGGATGGGATACAGGTGTTGTACATGGCTTTCAGAAAACGGGTTCAAGATTCCTCAGCCCTGATACAAGCAGTATAATGTCTTTTAATGGGTTGATGTTAGTCTGGATAAACAAATGTCCCCAGGCATGCTGGATAGTGCCCACTTGTGATACTCCTCCATGAACCAAAATCCAATGAATAAAAGGGGTGAATCAGGGACATTCAGGCTGGAAGGGTGGAAAGAGCTACATGACAATGGATGCCCTTCAGCCAGGAAATGATCAGGGTTTGTTGCAGCTTCTATTGCACATTTGGAAAAGCTGACATACTGCAGTGAAAGCAGAATAAGCAAATTCAGTCTAGGAGAAGAGTCGGTACAACTGTGCATAACTGAAGGCAAGGCTGGAGGTCAGCTTTAACTGGCTATGAAGACTGAATTTTAAACAATATTCTTGGGCAACCTGTACATCTTGTTTTCATTCCTGTGTTCTCTGTAGCTTTTTTTCTGTTACAGGAAACATAATAGCTTGCTCCGTGATTCTTAATTAAATCCTAGTCATGTTTTGCCTGGGAGGGTAAGTTAAATCCAGCCTTTGTTATGAAGTGATCAATATAAAGTACACAGCAAGCTTGTTCCTTATTAGTGAGCTGGCCTGTTTCAGCCCGGTTCTCTCTGTGGAATGGCGGACCTGTGTTTTGGCTTAGGGAACACCTAACATGGTATTTAATAATGAATCCTGGAGCTACAAGGGGTCCATAGTGATTAGTCAGTTGTAAGCCTTTATAGGAGAGTGAATTGGGTACAAGAGATGTATGTCTTTCATTCTGGGTCAACGTCAGAAAACATGAGATAGGTCTACAAGGTCTGGAGGGTCAGGGGTGGCCCACAGTAAAGCATTATTCTACATAGTGAAAAATTCGAAATTGGTGCTCTACCTGCTAGGTCCTAATTATTACTGACCCTACCCAGGTCACTAGAACAGTATATAAACGGTTTACTCAGTCTTAGCCCTGAGGAGCCCTTGAAATAAGTTTTATGTCTCAGGAAACCCTTACAGAAACCAGGGCAAAGAATGCCCCCCTTTCAGTGGTGGCTAAAACAAAACCTTTATAGAGAACTAAAATCATCATTAAAATCATGCAATGGGCTCTACCAATTGGCGTTGGCCTAAGAATTTTGCAGGGGCTGTCAAATGAGAGGTCAATCAGCCACAGATTAAGGGAACCTCTAGCAATTTCTGTGAAACTCTGGCGGAGAATGGCAAATCCAAACACCTAGAACTAAAAAATTGGAATAGGTGGTTCCCTTCGCATCTAGTCGGTGGCTTTTCTAGGACCACTAATGCAGAATAGGCATTTTGTCAGTTTCAGCCTCCAGTTTTGACAGAGGCAATCCAACAATCCAGCAATATCAAGGCCATGCTACGTCATCAGTGCCACACAGCTGCTTGTCAGAATCCCTCAATGCAAGTCCACTTATTGAATATTATGGATTGCTGTTCCAGTAAAAGAGCTTGCACTCCAGCGCGCTCCATAATAATGGGATGCTGTCAAAGGGGCAGTGGTATTATAAGACCTTGTAAATAATATCCCTTACTCAATTTGCCCAGTTAGGAATTGGAAAAACAGCTTGAAACAGAAAAAAATGTATGGTGCTAAGTGGTTAGCACTCTGGCCTTTTGCATCACTAGGTCCCAGGTTCGAATCTTGGCCGGGACACTATCTGCATGGAGTTACCAGGTTCTCCCTGTGTTTGTGCGGGGTTCGTCCCATATTCCAAAACCATGCAGTTTGGGTAATTGGCTATCCCCAGAATTGACCTTAGACTGTGGTAATGACATGTGACTATGGTAGGAACATTAGATTAGATTAGCTCCTTTGAGGGACAGTTAATGACATGACTATAGACTTTTTACAGCGCTGTGTAATTTGTCGGCGCTATATATGTACTGCTTAATAATAATAATAATAATAATGACCCCCCCATCAGGTTGAAATTCATGAGTGTAATGCCATTGTATTCTTTCCACATGATTCAACTTCCGCTGTAGTTGTGGCATACCTTATCTGTGTCTCCCATTCCAAAAATACATAAAATATTTCTTAAACAGCATTGGCAGTTCCCTGGCTTTTACATGTGGCTTGGAACTGTTCTTTAAAATATTAACTCAAAGATATAAGTATGAATTAGAACTGATGTTCCAAAAAAATAGACTTTATTCCAAACTTGTTAAATTTTATGAGACATTTCCAGGAAATAAATGCTTCAGGTTTGCCTAGAAATAGGATAGCTTGCTACTATGTACATCATCCAAGCTTTGTGCACTTACTTCCCTATTATAAAAGCTCATCTGTGCCAAAATCCATCAAAATACAACCTAATAAATATATATAAATGTTCTGCAATAATCAAACTATACAAAAGGGTGTATTTCCCTGTATAGCAACTGCATCAATTTCCTAATGTATTGGCAAGATAGGTCACTGCTAAACTCATTCATTAAGTAAGGTATAATTTAGAGATTAGGGAAATTCTAATAAATTAGCAAGCCATGATTGTAGATATAGGATATTAGGTTCTAGATGTAGTTATTATTGCTGTTTTTCCTTATACAGGTTTGGAATGGTGTAATAACAGCAAAAATGACTCCAAATAGTTCAGTATAACAGCATCAATAAAACATAA
>NC_092865.1:53488265-53498913 GCF_032062135.1 Pyxicephalus adspersus | reverse complement strand
ATTGGCCACCACAGGGCCCAGACCTTAACCCTACTGAGAATCTTTGGGATGAGCTGGAGAGGACTTTACACAGCGGTCTATTGCTTCAATCATTAATACAAGATCTTGATGAAAATACATTTTGTGACATTTCATAAACATCATTTCAGAATGATACCATGGCTGTATTCAAAGCTAAATGTGATCTAATGAAATATTAGATTGTGTGTTTTTGACCAGGCAATATATATATAAATGCACATTATATATATATTCTATAGTTTATTTTTTATTGCTATATTTGCGCTCTGTTTGCAGTACACTGCTGTCCATTATAACAATTCTATGCATAATTCCACATCCTAATTGCTGAGACATTTTACATTTTGTCCCATGGGCCATTTTAATGTATTCATAATATTTGTCCAGGTTGACACGTTTTACAAGTACCATTATAACGGCATTAACACACACAGTGAAGTAATAATAAATTATTTTCTATACAGTGCAGCTTCCGGAATGGTGAAATCAAACTTACCTGCATTATTCATAGATAATAAATATTCTATATGTGTACTGGTGTGAGATTGATTTGTTTTCAGTGCATGTCCTTTGTAGCTGTCTTTAATAAAGGAATAGTGGTAGTAATAAATACATTTCTGAATACTGGGAAATCCTCCACAGTTTTATATTAGCAAGTCAAACTGCAGTTCTGGGAAGTTCTGTGCTCTGAATTTAGTCTCTTTAATAAATTGTATGAAAGCTGGAGCTATAGGTTTAAAGGAAAGTCATCTCACAGGTATGTTTTGAAGCTTTAGGCAATCCCCAAGTATTTCTAGCTGTTAGTGGGTGTTGATGGGTTGAATTGTCCATTCATAAATCTATTCTTTGATGCTTGATCACTTAGCAAAGTGATTTATCCCCCTGCAATGCTCAGTAAAAAGCCTGTACTCCTTATGTAATTCAACCCTAATACCTTTTCTTGCCATGGACCTTAAACCTCTTTTTTAACCTAATCTCTGTACAACATATTAAATACTAATATTAGTATTTAATGTGTGCAGTGGTATTTTGGTTTTGGAAAGGTGGGGGGTAAATACTTTTTTTTCTGGCTGCTCCACCTTCTCACATCCTATTTTTTTACCAAAACAAAAATGAAATATGTTCAACCACCCGTAGCCCCCCGCAATGTTCATGCAATGTTCATGTCATAAACCCCAGAATGCAGGAGGCATTACCTCCAAAGTATTTCAAGATTCTCTTATGCTTAGGAGATAGCTACTTAGTCCTGCGTGCACATGTGTGGTATCTAGCAGTGTCATCAACGGGCCAGCGAAAAGCCCTGGTTTACATGAATAAAGTTATTAATAATGTCCAAATATACACATACAGTGCAAAAAAATGCACAAAGTCTGCAGTGTTTTAGTAGAAGCTTTGTTGAAGCACGTTTATGAGCATTTATAGGCTTTATAGAGTCACCAAGTGCTGCACACTGCATTCTTTTTGCAATTTAAAAAATCTATAAAAAAGCACTTTAATGTGCACCAGTACATTGGAATGAATAGAAATTTTGAACATGGGCTTGTAAATTCTGCTTTTTAACACTGGCAAAGCAGTCTGTGTACACTGGGCCTAAAAGTAAGCAGGTAACAGCCAGCTTCAGATATACTGGGAACAAAAATGGCATCCCAGGAGAAGCAAATGAGAAGGAAAAACTGATATTAGTGGACGATAGAATAGAACACATTGATACATACATACATGGTAAGTATTACTTGTTTCATTGTTATGTTCTAATATTTACAGAAGAAGTAGTTTACAATGTTGAGAAATTGATAGTTTATATAGTTAATATTGTCAATTTAGTATGATTGATGTGCTGTTTGGTACATTTTGGCATGCTTGGCCCTGGGTAAGGGTTTTTTTTCTCTGCCTCCCCTCTTGTCTCCCGTGTCTCTTTCCCTTATTACTTTTTCCTTATTTTTCTTTGTGTTTCCTTTATTCTGTTTCTGTATACAATTTAAATTTTTTTGTCTTTTTTGTCTTTTTTCCTTCTCTCACCATCTTGTCTTTTATCTGTTTCCCTATAGGAGTTTGCTGGATATGGACACATTTTCCAAGTCTGACCCAGGTTAGTGCTAACAGTTTTCTGATAACTACAAACTATTATTAGCAATAGAATTCCATATAATTGCCAATGTCCATGTGCATATTCCATTGAGTGGAGTTCAGGCCCATTTCAGTAAATGTTGACAGAGTTCTAAGTGTGATCCGGTAGACAAACAAATGTCATGTGTTTCACCCTTATCATTCTTGGTGAGATCATTTAAGGGCTGATGTGGATGATAAGGACGAAAAAAAACGTTTTGGGTTACCCATGAAATCTTTGTTTAGGATTCAGATTTGGGTGTAGAAATGACAATTTGAAGCTGTATGGGATAAATTATTATTAACTAGTATTTATATAGCGCTGATATATTACAGCTTCACAAAGTCAAAAGATACTAGCTGAACCTCAAAAGAGCTCACAATCTAATGTCACAGGGATAACCTGCAAATTCCATGCATAGTGTCCTGGCATGAGTTTTGAACCTGGGACCCAGCGCTACAAAGGCCAGAGTGCTAACTTCTGAGCCACCATGCTGCCCAGGTAAAACATTTAGTATACCTGTCATACAATGGCCTCCAAATAAATTTGTGAGTTTCGCAGTGCCTATGTCTCTGTGTACTTGATTGTCTTAGGCACCTAAATCAAACCACAGCTGGTTTTTGTTTTGGATAGAGTGAGGAAGAATCACTATGCAAAGTTCTGATGAAAGTGTTTTATGTTTTTTTAGCCCTGATGAAGGAGGTCATTGAGAATAGTTTTTACTTTGATAGCAAAATAATTGACTTGGTCTCCCACACATTTATTTGGCATAATCTTCATTGGTCCAAACATAGAGCTGTCATTCGAGGGATCTCCTTTTGGGACCCATTAGATCATAGAGAGTAGCCTTTTAAAATGCCAACAGAAATACATACAATGCAAAATCCTGGTCCAGTGCTCCACGTATACGTTCCCGTCCAGTCCAGGTGGCCAATGTTATGTATTTGGGAACCCCATCAATTCCATTTGTAAATGTCTGAAGACAGCTGTATATAACATCAGTGCGGACCATCTCCCATACAGTAACAGGATGGATATTAAAGGTTATTTACCATGTTTATTCAATAATAAATTAAGGCAATCATTTTTTCTAGTTTGAGTGTTTTGAGAATCTTGGTCAGGTTTATTTTGCCATATGTAAACCCCTAAGAGAGATTCACTCTCCTTTATGGTCCTGATCACTAATTAAACTCAGGCTTAACATGAAATTTTAAATTCCCACTAGAACATCAATGGGGGGAAAAATCTCCAATGGGGACACTTTCTGTAGTAGCAACTGTCTAAAAAGGGATTTTCCCTGATAATGTAAAGATATTTTCCTAATTCCTGTTGAGTCTACAGAACATGGAGGGATGGGGTATCTCCAATGGAGCCATAGAAATAACTTCCCCACTCTATACAAAAAACTAACATTTGTGGCTACATTTAGGTTGGCCTTTCTGTGTACTCTCCGGTGACATGTTTCTTGTCTCTTGCAGTGGTGGTCCTCTATGTACAAGGGATCGGTAACAAAGAATGGACAGAAGTAAGTTCATATTCTTTTCCCAATCTGTGATTTAATGCTGCAGAAAGAACATCTTGTACACCCCGGTCACTGATCCGCTTTGACTTGCTTTGGGCACATGCTGAAATTTCATCATGTAACTTTATTTCTACATTGTCAGCCATGTGTGAAGCACTTTACAAGATTACACAGGGAGCCAGAACAGCGCAATACGGAGAGAGATTTCACTGATTGGTTTATATGTCCCTTTCATGGGATAGGGATGAAAATAGATACCGTGTATTGTACGTGCCTTGCATCATATATGTGTGTGAATGGCATGACAGGTTTTCTTGTTTTCAGTGGGAACATTTAAAGAGAAGCAGTTTATGCAAGAATTTTGCTATTTTATTATATGTGTTGTATTACTATATATACACTGATCATCCAAAACATTAATAATAATTGTTAGTGAAGGGATAACATTAATGATCTGGTTACAATGACACCTGGCAAGGGCTCGCATATATTAGGCAGCGAGTAAGTCAGTTCTGTGTTGGAAGTGGGACAAATGGGCAAGTGTAAGAATCTTAGTGACTTTGACAAGGACTAAATTGTGATGGTTGGATGATGGGTCAGAGCATCTCCAAACTGGCTGCTGTTGTGGGGTGTTCTCAGTATATAGCGATTAATACTCACAAAGGTGGTCCAAAGTTGGAGAACTGGTGAATCACGATAGGTGGGTGAATGGCTGATTGGCTGATTGGCATAGGGTAGGCTATCCTGTCTGGTCTGATCCTATAGAACACTATGTCAAGCCAGGCGTATGCTCGGATTCCCGGCATCACACACTGAGCTGCACATGTACAACATTGTGCACAGGCAAATACGTTTCTTTTATTTCAATAAATATTCTGCCCGCTCCATATTTAAACATTTTTAAATTTAGTTTCTGGCCATAAGAGATAGGTGTTAGGAGTCGGACACACCATGCTTATTTCATCCGTTGGTGATTTGTTTGATAAATGCCCCCTATTATTACACAGTATTTATATGGCACCGACATATTACACAGCGGTTTACAAAAGCCATTGTAATGTCACTAGCTGTCCCTCAAAGGAGCTCACAATCTAATGTCCTACCATAGTCATATGTTTTTAATACAGTCCAAGGTTTCCAATTTTAGGGGGAAGCCAATGAAAATAGCCAAGCCAATGAAAATAACTGCACGTTTTTGTAATGTGGGAGATGTGGGAGCAAACATGGGGAGAATCTGCAAACTCCATGCAAATAGTATCCTGGCCGAGATTCGAACCTAGGACCAAGGGCCAGAGTGCTAACCACTGAGCCACCATTCTGCTGCCTATAGCACAACTATGCATAACAAGAAATGTAAAACAAATTGATAAAATCTATTAGCCTGGTTTAACATATGTGCCTTGCAGCAACACGTAGTAAATGGTGGGATGAATGCCTCCTCCTCCCCCCTCTCTCGCACATGCCTTGCAGTTGATCACAGCCATCTGTGTGTTTAATAAATGGAACTTTTCTGGTTATAGGTGGGTTGTGGTGCAAAACGAGTGGGCTGCCTCAATGTTTATATGACGAATTACGTACATTAACATTGCTACATTAACCCACCACGAAAGTTTGCCCTAAATTTTATATTCTTGCATTAAATAGGTTATAATTACCTTCTTTTTATTGAGGGTGATTTACTAAAGGAATTTATTGGGTCTGATTTATTAAAGCTCTCCAAGACTGGAGATGAGCAAACCTAGAATGGATCTGGTCCAGGATTGAAAACATTGTCCAACTAATAGCAAATATTTTTTAAAAAATCGATTCCAGGTTTTCTGGATAACCCAGGTTCTCTCATGATATTTTCCAGTCTTGCATATCTTCAATTAATCAGGCCCAGTGTATTCACTTTCCAAAGTATTATCACCATAAATCAAGCCCAGTATATTTACTTTTCCAAGGTATTATCACCTTGCATTGTAGGATTTCACTTAGCTTAGTTCATTTTGCAAAAAAATACCCAATCACATTCAGGTAAATAAAAAAAAAACAATTTTCCTTGCACATGATTGGATAGTTAGAAGTCAGCAGAGATTTATCTCACTTACTAAGCTTGGTAAAATATCCCTGATGTACAGCAGAAGGCTTGATGGTTTGGAAATGAGGTAATGGCTAAGCCAAGAAAATGTAAATGACTTACTTTTTAAAAAAGATTCTGTTACTAGAAGTAATATTGGTGTGGCAAATCCATTGAGTAAACTTTTGACTATTGCTTCCTTTTAAACAAGCTATCTAAAACAAAGAATGAACATGAAACATTAATTTCAAAAAGATGAATTTATTATATTGTCATACCTTTAATGTTTCCCTTTAAGACTTTAGGCACACAGATTTTGATTGGTTGCAGCACCGTCTTTTTGTAAAATCCTTTTCCTTCTTTCTTCCTGAACTGGAATATAAATAGACTTTGAAGATGCTTTTTATTTTTTGTAGAGCAAGGAGCATCTGCAAAGCTTGGAATGTTTTAATGAAATGGCTTCGTCCCAAATTTGAAGGAATTTGTCATGTGAAAGGTGCCAGGTCTTTTCACAAGTAATTACCCAATGAACAGGATTGTGTATGGTCCGATGAACGCTTCTAGAAAGGTGCTAGGTTGTCAGTTATGCTTGGCGTTCCTTCAAGTCATGAGACTTGAAAAAAAATTAAAGCCAAACTCCAGCCTTCCCTTTACTGGACTGAAATCACTGCAAATGGCAAGCTTCCCACAATATACATTGGAAGCTGCAGCAAGTCAGAGCCCTTCCTCCCCCCCCCCCCCCCCCCCCCCCCCACAGCACACCTGCCCTGGTTTATAGTAGGCAATTGTTCTGTAGTTCAGGAAATTTCTGGCTCATCCAAGTATTTTTCTATATTTGCAGCATTTTTTAAAAGTCAAACCTGGATGAAATGTCTATGTACTGCAGAAATGTACTACATAGGATTTTTTTTTACCCAGACATAAACTTTAAACAAAATCCACAATGTATCCCTGTGCTATAGATTCCTGGAAATGTAATGAGCTTTGCTCTTGTTCAGTCTTGCTGTGTAATCCTGGGATCAGCAAGGAGTTACAACTCACTACATGAATCTGGGGCACCTTAATTATGCAGGATATGTGAAAGATGAAACTCCTTTGGTTTCCACATCAAATTTCTCCCCTGGCTTTACATTCATAAAAGTGTTGGCCGTGGTCATATGTACTGGGTAAGCTTCAATAATTTGTATCTGACCTCCAGTCTTGTGCAGCCTCCTCTTCTGGATTTAATTGGCTCAGTTTGATTTCACTGCACACTGTGAGCTTCTCATAATGTGCAATAGAAGCTGCAGCAATCCAGCCTATGTCCTGGCTAGAGGATGTCTAGCATCTTTAAGGCCTTTCCTCCCCAGCCTGACTGTCCCTGGCTGTCCTTTTCATTCATTGGATAGTTTTTGCCCTAAGATGAGCTTTATCGATATTTAGGGCAAATACAGACAAGTAAAGTTTTCAATGTATTCCATTGGTGATCCCAGCAGCGAGATGTCTTCATGTTCCCAGCTCCACCCACTCACCGCACATTCTATAATGACATCCTATTTTTGTTGCTGTACGCCAATGCTAATATCTATTTCCTATCGTGCACACAGCAGGTGGAGTGGGACCCCCCCAGATTTCAATTACAGAAGAGAATCCTTTTCTTATTTCTCTGTGATATATTACGTTATCCTCCTAAGCTCAGAAATCAGTTTCAGATGTCTTTTTATTATTACCTACAGTTCCGGTTCTCTTTGCCATCTTAATATTCATCCTAATAACTGCAACGGGCAGCAAAAACAATTCTTGATGTTGTGTATTTTTTTTTACTTTTACAATGAAATGAGAATTCAAATAATCAGAAAATGGCAGCATGTTGCAAGTTATGATCAGTTCTCCGCACATTGGGTGGAATCTTGAAGCTGAACTCTAGTGTTGAAGGGAACCCCCTGGGTTCCTTTGTACTTCTATTTTACCTATACAATCCCTCTTCTTAGCCCCCATGACATCATTACAAGGGCTGCAAAAGATCTGTCCAGGAGAAGTTTACAAGATGCCTCTGCAACCAGTGACCAATTAGAGGCATGGGGTGCTCATCTCTTGTGCCATGGTTCCTATACGCGGCAGGTGCACTGTGTATTATAGTGTGCAAACAACCCTCCATCTCCCCCATTAATAAATTCAGCACAACCCCCTCTCCTTTTCAACACTAAACAAACCTAAAATGTGTTCCATACCTGTCCCTCCCTATGCTTAGCATGAATTACAAAAAAACTTTATCAGTAACCTTTGTGATCAATTCGTCTCCGCTCCAGCTGACAGCACAATAATTCCCAAAGCTTTGTATTATGTCTGTGCTCATACAGTCACTGGTTGCCTCCCCTGAGTATCAGTTTAGCATCTGTGTGAATTAAACTCCATGAAAATGGTATAAGAAAACTTTGCCAAGGGCAGTGGATTTATCGACTACAGCACTGCTCCTCACACACTGTATCAGCACATTCCTGAACAAACTGAATTTGTATGCAGACCACCCTAGAAAATGACCACTTATGAAGTTGAGACTAAATGACTAACCAGATAGTTTATGCTGTCTTTAACTATCACCTAGAGTATACATTTAGTCTCCCAATAACCTCATTTGCTATCTCTAACAGCTTATTGTAGTATTACATTCACCTAATATATTATATGCAGCTTTTTGATATCAGGGTCTTCACTTGACCACCCCTGCTCCAGTACATAGGTCCCAGGGGCTACCCTGATTACTTAGGTGAAATGGGGTCTGGAAATTAAATTTGTCTCACATCACCCAGTCTGCAATAGCCAGCAGGGGTTGAGCATACACCTAACTTCACCATGTTGTGAGTTTTAGGTTACAGCAGGCAAAAAGCATAATTTCTATTTATATCTAAAACCCAAAGAAAAGCAGATTATTATGTTTTTCCTGTTAAATGTTGACTTTTGCCTTTACTTTTGTCATGGGATGGATTTTTCAGCATTTCGGAAACCTTCTGCTGGATTTCTAATGATTCTCATTCTCAATGCGATAACAGAATACCTTGGCCAGGCAGATAATATCTACTAATGAACTTGAGCATGAGCTGTATAAAGCAATAACAAGCTAAATGAGTTCATCATCTACTGGGAAATTTCAGTGTGGTCACATCAGCCTGAAACACTAATTGATCTATTATATCTGCCTTTTTCTTGCCTGGCCTGATTTCATTAATTAAACTCCGCCCTCTTCTTTTTTTAATATTGCTTTATAGGGTTATATAATAAAGATGGATTATGCAGGAGAAGAACTTAAAGCTGCACTCTGGGTAAAATGTATTATTCCTTGCTGTAGGTCTTCCTCCTTATTGCAAGGGTTAATAGCTGGTTAGATAGAATAAGAGCAAAACTCACCTTATCCCTTGCACCAGTAAGTGGTGCCTGATACATTGGATTGTGGATGGGGCCTTGGTATGATGCATCATTAACACTTAAAGGGTGATTCCTTGTGAATGTCCAATAAAAGAGAAGCAGAGGACTGATGAGCTCATCACACCATTTCTCTTCTCTCTCCTTCTATTTGTATGCTCCTGGTTACTGATCCTTTACCCCTTGGGCTGCTTTTAAATCTCTAGGTCTGAGCTCTGCAGAGTCCACACATGCAGAATAAGAACAGACACAAAAAAATACAGCCAGTATATAGGATAAGAGAAGTGGTACTGTGCAGAGTCTATACATACAGCATAAGAACACATACTAAGAACTACATCCAGTATAAAGGACAAAAGAAGTGGTACTGTGCAGGGTCCATACATACAGAAAAAGAACAGATACCGATAATTACACCTGGGGTACATTACAAGAGAAGTGGTACTGTGCAGAGTCCACACATACAGAATAAGAACAGATACTGAGAATTACACCCAGTATATAGGACAAGAGAAGTGGTATTGTGCAGAGTCCATACATACAGAATAAGAACACATACCGAGAATTACACCTGGTGTACAGGACAAGAGAAGTGATACTGTGCAGAATCCATACATACAGAATTTGAACAGATACTGGGAATTAGACCCAGGGTACAGAACATGAGAAGTGTTACTGTACGGAATCCATAAATACAGAATATGAACAGATGCTGGGCATTACACCCGGGGTACAGGGCATGAGAAGTGGTACTGTGCAGAGTCCATACATACAGAATGTGAACAGATACTGGGAATTAGACCCAGTATACAGGACATGAGAAGTGGTACTGTGCGGAGTCCACACATACAGAATAAGAACAGATGCCGAGAATTACCCCCAGGGTACAGAAGAGAGCTGGCCAGGTATCTATTGAATTAAGAATCATTCATGGCAGCAGGGTGAGTGGGGTATAAGACCACCATTGGGTGCCGTGTAGAGTGAGCTCACATTTTCTTGCAGATATTGTGATATGTAGGGCTTTGTGTAATTACCATTAGCGTTCTGCGTCCTCTTTCCCATCTGCTCGGTGTAGGCTGCTTCTGCTGTAACAAGAATCTCCCATTTTCCTCATCAAGTGGCCAGTGATTGCCGGCACACTTCAGTTTTTGGCTGGGGTTCCCTCCCTTATGGAATTCCCTTTCTTGTTAGTATTGCAAACAGTTTAAACTGAAGACAGCTCGAAAATTTGGAAGGATCCAGAAACTTAGTTATATCTGGCCGATGTCTCCCGGCACCTGCTCAGTCTTTGATTAGTCTTGGTAGTACGCGTGCTAAGAATATTTCTGCTTTTCCTCATATGAGTTAGTAATTCCAAATACTTAAAATGAATATGATATATTGGTGTTATTGATAAAGGAAAACATTACCTAAAAAAAACAAAAAAAACGCATTCAGATTAATGCAAAGTGGTACCCTTGGCAATATACCACCTTTATATATATATATATATATATATATATATATATATATATATATAGTAAGCAGGCCCATATTAGAA